>NW_009725698.1:34179-58637 GCF_000703405.1 Apaloderma vittatum
CTAAGGTCCCTTCCATGAGTAAGGGACTAGAACACCTGCCTTTCTATGAAAGGCTGAGAGACCTGGGGCGTTTTAGTCTGGAGAAGAGAAGACTGAGAGGGGATCTAATTAATGTGTATAAATATATGAGGACTGAGCGTCAAGAAGGAAGAGACAATTTCTTTTCACTTGTGCCCTGTGATAGGACAAAGGGCAATGGACGCAAGCTAGAGCACAGCAAGTTCCACCTCAGCATGAGGGAAAACTTCTTTACTGTCAGGGTGACAGAGCCCTGGCACAGGCTGGCCAGAGAGGGTGGGGAGGCAGACTCTCAAGACCCATCTGGATGTGTTTGTGTGTGACCTGCCCTAGATTCTGTGGTCCTGCTCTGGCAGGGGGGTTGGACTCGATCTTCAGATGTCCCTTCCAACCCCTAACATTTTGTGATTCTGTAACAGAAAACTGCCAATGGTTCTGGGCACATGACTACGAGTGTTTATGGTGCTTATCTGGTACCTAAAGACGGAGGTTTCGAAGATGCTTTGAAATATTTTCTTTGCAGTTGCTAATCTTAAAGCAGCAGGAACCTGTGTTCATGGGAAAGTTACACCAAGTTACCCTAAGGGGCTTTAGATTTTAGTTACAGCAGTGTGGGATGCCTTCCACATCATGCTAGCAAAGCTGCAGTTCAACTGGTGCATCTTTCTCATGAGAAAATAAAAGATAAGACTTTATGATCAAAAAAAAAAAAAAAAGAAAAAAGAAAGCCCCTGAACTAGGAGGGCAGCGTTGCAAGTGAAGTGCAACCTTGAAGCTTCCTACCACGCTCTTTCACTTCGCTTTTCCAGCCAGTCACGAGAGCCGAGGCAGAAGGCGGCCACCTCTCCTCGCCCCACATCACCCTCGCAGGGCTGATGCGAGTTTTGCTGCCCGACAGGCACGTGTGAGTGCTGGTGGGACCCCAGGCAAAGGAACTGTTGCTGGATGGGCCGGGCGGATGGCTTGCAAAAGCCAGGTTTCCACCCGGACAACGAGCAGCAAAGCGAGCAGCCGCGCTGCCAGTCATCCGCAGGGAGATGTGAGCCTCCCCGAGACAGCCCTTCGTCTTTTGGTGGGAGGATGAGGAGGAGGTGTAAATCATGGCCAAGTTACCACATGGTGACCTGCAGGCCTTTACCTTTGCACAGTGTTTTGTAACCAGCATGGCAGGCCAAGAGATGCCTCTTGAGCTCGTTTTCCCACCCAGGCTGGCTCAGTCCTTCATGGAAGTCGGTGGGCAGCACATTTCTGGTGTAACGTGAGAAAAAACAAATTGGAAAAGATGGGCTGTTGTGCTTTGCCTTACTCACCATCCAGGGCTGTATGCAGGTTTGAAGCACCAAAGGTGAAAATCTCAGCTTGTGCCATTGACTTCAGCTTTCTTCTTACTTTTTTATTTCCACTGCTATTGGACGGAATGAGTGCAGCCTGTGGATATTGGTGTTTCAGTGCTCTTTCACAGGACGCTTCGCAGCCTCTTTGTTGGGGTGAGGACAAGGGCTTCCTAAGGGAGCCAGGTGTGTCTCAGTCCCTGGGACTCGTTCCCACCTCTGGCACCGTTAGCATGCAGAGGGATGAGCGAGGAGGCTTTTGCAGGAGGAGTGCTTACGACTTGAAACTGCAAAAATCCCAAAGCAAAACAGCAGCAAACTGGCTGGATAAATATGGAGAGCACTTGGAAATAAACACCCCACAGAGGCACAGCCAACCTTTTAGAAATTGGTTTAAAGTGACCGGTGACTGAGTCCTCCTCCATGAGGAGCAGGGGAGGGAGGCTGGCAGCCCCTGTGAGGTGTTTTGGGGACACAGCAGGTCCCTCACCCAGCTGGGAGCCCCATGGGGCTGTCACGTGAAGATGTGACGTGGTACCACCAGCCACTCGTTCTGGAGGCCAAAAGCTCCTCTTCCCAGGGGCTGGAGCAAAGTTGAGGGTGTTGAGCAAGACAAGAGGCCAAGCCCCTTGTCCTCCACCGATGGCATGGGAGGACAAGGGCACGACGTTGCCATGTGTGTGTCTGCCTCGCAACGCTTTTCAAGCGTTAACATGTTTTACGATGCAGTGCGAGTGAAACAAAATAGTGGCTCCTGGCTCCTTGTAACTTGTGTAAATTCCAGATGTGACAATCCTTTTACTGGCAAACGGAGCTGTTTATCCCTGCGCTCTCCTCACTTTGAATTAGCTCCCGCTAGGAAAAGCTTGCTGAAAATGTGCCTGCGTTGCTACTAAGCGGCTGCGTAATTGTTCCTCTGCCCCTTCCCGGAGCTGCACATAAAAAGTGCAATCCGAATTCCTGGGCAAACCATGCAGGGCCCTGGAGAGCACTTCCCACCCCCCTTCAGGAATTGAACGTCATTCCTGCAGGATAATGCAGGATTAGGGCAAGGGGAAAATGAGTGGCTTAAACAGATCTGAACTGTAGTGAGGCTCAGCGAAAACGTGTCCTTCTTCCCACCCCTGGCCCTCTCTTTTTTTTTCCTTTTTTTTTTTGAAATAAAATTTTTCTTTCTTACAAGGGGAAGGAGGAAAGGGCCTCCAGATTGTGAAACGGGCAGAAGAGGAACAGGGTTAGTTCCCTGAAAGCCCCCCAGCCCAGCGGCAGGGCAGCCCTGCCCACTGCCACATGGCAACACACATGGGAAACCCTTCCTGGCCCTTCCCCGCTCGTCCTCCCCCACCTCCTCCTCTCGCCCCAACACACAGGCACTAGTTATTAGGGATTAGGTGGAACAGATGCATGTAAGATGCTTAGAGCCTTTTCCAGACACAAGGCCACTTTCCAATCAGCTCAGAGGAAACAAGGTAATTAGATGGAGTCGCGGGCAGGGAGCAGGGGGGAATTAGCCTGTTACTCAACCAGAGACAGCAAGCCCAGCTCTTCCCACCACCCCCCTCCTTTTTTTTCCCCCCATTCCTCTGCTCAGTCTTGTCATTTCAAAGCTTATTATTTTTTCTCTCCCTTTTCCAGGAGGCAGCTGATGCTGGCCGGCTGCTGCCAGACAGGTCAGGTCTCTGCAGCTGAAACTGCCCGTGATACTTAAGCGGGGTGATGAATCAGCTGTGTCCTTTAGGAACAGGATCCTCTCTTGGACCTGCTGCTGGGATGTCTCCCCCTCTGCCTCCCCAAGAGACCGTGCTCAGGGCTGCTGGCTGGTGGCAGTGGGTGGGATGATGAATTTGGGTTAACTCTTCCCCCTCCCCCTCGTAAACCAGCTTTACCGGCTGGTGAAGTTATTGCCCCTTAAGCTGATGATAGCAGTTATAGATGTCTCTGTGGAGGAGGAGCGCTGGGTTTTGAAGGGAAAGATGCCCTGCTTGTCATTTGCCTGCCTTTAAAAACGTATTAAGGCACCTCTGACTTGAGTGCCCCGCAGGCAGAAATTCTGAATGGGGACAGCCTGGTTTTTCACTGTGTCCCTCCCTGCTCCCAAAAAAATGCCTTGGCTGTTGTTGGGGTTGCTGGCTGTTGTTCCTGGGCTGCCTCATGGCTGATGGCACAGAAGACTTTTCTTTTCCAACTTCTTAAAAAAGTTATTTGAATGTGCTTACACTTCAGTGCAGGTTCATCCCTGGAGAGATTTCACTGGGTAAAGTCCTCCAAACGTGGAGACCTGCCCCGTCCCCACTGTGCACAGGGCAGCCGTGATGGGGTAATGGTTATCAGGTACTAGGGGTGGTGATTTAGAAGCTGGCTATTGTATTTATTGCCATCTCCTCCCACAAGCTCCTGCCTCGCTTGTTTAGCTTCTAAGGCCTGTCTGTACTGCTGTTTATTTGGGAGAGCAATGTTCTTCTCCTAGATGTTTAGGTTCAAAACCGTCAGAAATGTCCGCAGGGTATTTGAAAGGGGACATGCTGCGTCACGAAATGCAGCGTTCCTCCTGGAAGGATTTTTTGCAAGTGGCAGGTCAGTTGGGCAGTAAACACGTGGAGGAGGATCACCATTAGAGATGTAAGCGAGCAGAGAAGAGCTGACTCCAGTTTTGAGGCAAAGAAACCAGCACTGCTCCCCACTGGTGGTACCCTTTTGCACATCCTGTAGATAATTTTCTGAGATTGACATTAACCTCGTCTCGTAAGCATGCACAAGCACAGAGTGTTGAAATCCACTTGAGAACTGGATGGAAAATTTCTGACAATGGTTCGCTGTCAGGAAATGCTGGTTCAGCAAGAGGAAAAGATGTCAGCTTCAACAGTAAAAAAAGGATCAGAAAGAAGGAGGAAAAAAAAAGATGCTATTGAAGATACTCTCCTGGGGGCTTTTTGAAGGAGTGGGTTTTATTTTTCAGTGCTCTGTTTTTATTGTTCATTGACATGTGGGATGGACACAGCCAGAGCAGAGGCTGCACCATGTTTTTCCGTGTGGGTCTGCTCAGTACGTGGCACGTAATAGCTTCTGCGTACCCAACACATCCTCCTTCCCGGTGCGTGCAATAACAGAGGCGTTAATGGCACGGATGGAGAGGGAAGATCTCTCTCTGATGTCCTGTCTTCCTTAAGGGAGTGCAAAATGCTTCTGTGGAACACAAAATTCCTACAGAGGCATCTTAGGGTCTGTTTCGGAGCAGGCTTATCTCCTTCACTGTCACCCTGCATGCCTGGCTGTGTGGGTCAGCTGATGACCTAGTAAAGCCATCATCTCTCTTGGGGTCTCAGCATACTGCTCGTTTTTGTACCTCCAGCTACTCAGGTCCAGTAATTCTAAAAATGGCATCCTTCCTGAGCATTCGAGTCCTTGCAGGAAGACAAAAAATAAATATGCAGGACAGGAATAAGATACAGGTGTCCTGGAAGAATAACGCTGTGTCTCATGGTAAGTATGTGTAATGTCGGTTACTGCTCTGCATTTTTTTTCTGTCTGCCAAATATGTGAGACTGGAAAATAAACAGACAAAAATACATATGTTGAAGCAAAAACCTAAGCAAAACAGTATTCTAGTGCCATTCTGGAAACTGCCAACCAAAAAAACCCACCCCGAATACACAGTTTTTCTACCCAGGGTGGCTGTTTGCTTCAGGACTTCCCCAGTTAGCATTATAAACAGACCCTAGTGCTATGTGGTTCTTAGTGTAAATTGCATACATAGATGATTACTGTTGGATAGCGATTAAAATGATTGACTAGTCTAATGTATGTCCTGGTATAGTGCCAGATATCAGAGCTTCGGTTTATGTGCTTCCCCTTCCTCCCCATGCTGTTCCTGAAATGAAACAGCATTTAGATGGGGTTGTGAGGAAGCCTGACAGCACATGGGATGGGGCTTCTCTTGCCAGCATCAGACCGCTTGTGCCTTCAATTCCCCTCAGGAAGTAGGACGGTGAGAGAAGGGGCCCAGTGCTTCCTATCCCCACCAGTGAATGGGGCCAGGCGTGCCCTGGACTGTGGGTGAACGCACCAGAGCAGATGCTCGTGTCTAGCCCCACGCCTCCTTGTTCCTAGGAAGGAAAACTAGAAGATTTCTGAGGTTTTGTTTGGTATTTCATGTTGCGGTGAAGTTCCTGTCTTGGAAGTGATGCTTGTATTTTAATCTCCTTTTTTTTAGTGCTGCCCCTAAGGTGGAGGATACCGGAGCAGAGCATCATTTTTATGATAACATTGATGCATCCTTTGAGATTGTGACTCCCCTCAGCTGGCATACGAGATGCTGTGACCAGCCTGCCGTGTTTTCTGTCTTTCTCTGGGACAGCCGAAGGGAGTACTGCAGTGTTAACATGTGACAGATAGCTTCGTGATGGATGTACCAGCAGAACCAACATGTTCTACAGAGGTTAATAAGAGTTTTGTAGCTGTTATTTATTACCAAGACAGGGACCGCCTACACGCGTCCCTATCTCTTATTGAAGCAGCAATGCTTGTCTTGAAAACCTGCTCCTCTGCTTTCCCCCAGGCACTCTGCTTTCCCCCTCTTTGCAGTTTCTCCAGGCCATGCTGCCCATTTAGCATTTCCCTGAGCTACAGGGGACAGACTGTCTGGGAATGTGTGCACACATCAGATGACCCGAAACAGCCTGCTTTTTTTTTTTTCCCCCCCCTGTTACTCGATCACTCAGGTGCTTTTTCTTTGAATCTCCCTCTTTGTTACCTACCAGCACATTTGTAGCTGGAAGCGTGTCAGGGCAGGGACAGTTTGACACCAGCGTGTACAGCATGGAGGAGCGGTCTGACCTGCTTGCAGGCTCCACAGGCTGCTGCTCTAGTGATGACGGTGATTTCTCATGCGTCTTATTGGAAGAAGGAACTAACTGTTTGCTGTAAGCCACGTATTAATCGGGAGCTGGATTTTTTGGGGACCTTTTGCATGTTTGTTTTCTTCGCCAAGTGACTCGCCCCTGAGCAGGATGCTTTGCAGCCCTGAGCCTTTGTCAGCTCTGCCAGAGTCTGGCATTTGTCAGTCACTGGGAAGATGGGAGCTTGAGCGAGAAGTTTTCCCAGTTGCCAGACGTTGTCCCTATTTAGGGAGGCTTTTTTGGTCCCGACCTCAGAGGAGCTGTCGGCATCCTGGCTGCCGGGCGGTGCTCCTGCCAGCCTGGGGGTGAAAGAGGAGAGACAGGGTTGTCCAAGTCTCTCGACTAGATAACCCCTGGATTTAACCTCCAGCATGTGATGCAGCTGTTTTGCAGCTTGTGCATGCAGACGCTGTTTGAAAACCAGAGGGGCATGGGAGAAGAGGAAGAAACAGTTTGTTTCTCCTCTCCCCTCCTCTGCCTCTTCTCATCATGCTGCCCTTCTCCTCCTCCTGCCCCGCTCCTCAGCGATTTGGCAGAATCGCTGCCATTGCAAATGTACGTGACTAATCTGTTACTTGAGAAACAGGGAGGCAGATTCACAGGCACGAATGACCCAGGCACTCAGGAAGCTGATGGGATTCTCTGCTGGGAAAAGCTGTGTGTTTTGGTTATTTTTTTTCTCATAGGGCTGCTCCTCTTGTCAAACGATGGGAGAGAGATACTTGTCTGAGTATTAGATGTGATGGATACGGTCTCTGTTAAAGAGGTGACCATCTTCTTCCCAGCCCTGCGGGCAGATGTGTTGCATGGGGACAGCACGTCTCCCTGCTTCCCCCCTCGATGTGTGGATGCCGTTCCCTTGCCGTGGCATGATGCCACGGTGTGCTCGCTCAAGTGCAGAGGCTCTGCAAGGTCTGGGTGTGAGATTAGGGCAGATCCTTACTCGTTCATCTCCTAACCAGCTCAGGCAGAGAGGACCGAGGCCACGGGACCTGAATGCTCTGACCTGGATACAGCCAGGAGCCTGCGCCGTGAGCCCGGTCCTCGTCTCCCTCCTCCACTTTGCCTTGCTCTTATTCAGTTGTGAATTCTTAAGTGATCTGGGGGCTCGGGGCCAAAGGGCTCTCTGCCTCAGCGAGCTGATCCCATGATGTGCCAGGAGGTCTGGGAGGAGAATGGCATTTCATTAGTGTTCTCCTGGGAGAGGTAGAGGGATCCAGCCTGAGAACAATGGGGGTGGGGGGCAAGGGTTAATGAGGAGAAATGGGATAAATTAAAGCAGGGAGAATGTAGGCCAAGTATTGGGGAAAAACATATGTTTAAACGCTTGCAAGCCAAGAATTATTTGCTCAAAAAAAAGAAAAGAAAAGAAAATTCCAGAGAATGACTAAATTATTGGACACAGCTCCTAACTAAGTACCTACAAAATGTGTTGAATCAGGCTGTCAGTGTGAATTACTAGCCCAGCTCTTGGAAACATACCCTAGGGAGCACCAGCTTTCCTGGTTTTCCACTGATCATAATGCTGAAACAAAATCTCCTGAGGCAAAGGGCTTGCACATTAACTAACTTACAGTGCCATCTAGCCCCATCTAAGACATAAGACGTTTATGAGTGGTTGCTAATTTTGTTCCTGTAACTGGGAGGCTGAGTCACTTCAGCTCGAACCCACCTCCTGGGTCATGTGCTTGTGGATGTATCTTGGAGTACATCCGTACGTGCACTGGGATGTATTTTTAAAGACTCATCCATAAGTCACAAACCTAAATGCCTGACTGGGAGCCATCCCAGCTGGACAAATCCTACATGTTTTCAGGGCTGCTTGATGTGGGGAGGGCGGCTCAGCGTTGCTGAGGCCTGCCTGACACCTCCCATTGATAAGGCTTTCCTTTGGGCCGCTTAAAGATTTGCCAGCCTGCAGCTGCAGAGGCTGGGAGCGTTGGGTGCTGGGTGCTTCCTCCCGGGCAGCGTTTGTGCAGTTCCCGAGAGTGAGTTATGGACTGAAGCACAGGTTTGCTCATTCTGGGAAAAAGAAAAAAAAAAAGGCCAATACAAAAGCAATAGAGCTGCTGCTACCGTTCATCTTACAAAACATGGTGGGGGCAGAGGGCGGTGGGTCCATCCCCTCCTGGGAGATGGGCGATAGGGCAAGCTCGGGTCACCCACCAAAGCCCATGGAGTGGAGAAAGATGCTTGTGGGCTCCACAGTGCAAGGGTTTGGGACCCTGTGAGGCCCTACAGAACCTTCAAGTTGCTGTGTCAACTCTTTGGCATCTAATTTTTTGCCTTCATGGGCTCTGGAGGACTTTAGGGAGTGCTGCTGGGTGGCTGTGGGTTTGGTGCAATGTTGTGTTTTTGAGTCTGCTAGGCTGGTGTCAGCCTTTCTTTTCTGCTTTGCAGAAGACTAATGCAGGGAAGCTGCCCAGACTGTCAAAGGTAGCAAAGTAACCTCTTCCTATAGAGGAAAATACCCATTATCCTAACTGGGCTTGGATTACGAGAGTGTTGTTTTGCACTTTCTCCTTTATATTTCTTTTTTTTTTTGACTTATGTGCTCACAGTAATGTCCGTAGCCAGACATATGCTCACTGCCTGGAATGAAGTCGACTGCAATTACATCCTAAGGGAGTCACTCAACGGGGGTTTTGTGAAGGCAGGACGCAGGCTTTGGTGGAGCCTGTCGCTGCTGCACGTGTGCTGTTAGACCTCCAAGTGCACTCGCCCTGCCTTCAGCTTTGTGGGAACGAGGAGCAGAAGGCTCAGAAATACAGCCAATCTGGTGCACATCTGGAGGCAGCAACGTGGGGCAAAGTGTACACCTCCTGTACTCAGACGAGGTATTTTCTTGCATTCGTGATTTCAGCGCATCAGCACCAAACCCCTGCCTCTTAGACGCGCTTGCGCCGCATCCCCCTTGCTCCGTGCCCGTCCGAACCTTATCCAAGCATCGAGGTGCTTGGAGCTGGGTTGCAGGGTCAGGCCTCTCTGCGCAGTACTTTCTCCTTGCTTCCTTTATCTCCAAAAGCAGCAAGAAGCACATGCTGCGGCAACGTAATCATTTAATCCAGGCTGGTGAAACCTGTTCTCCAGATGAACAACTGACAGATCGTTTGCTCTGCAGCCTTGCATATGAATGCAATGCTTGTTGGGACGGCTGGATGTCGGTGCCAGCTTTCCACTCTTGTTTCCAGCAAAGCCAAACAGCAGCCTGACTGTGAATCTGCTTCCAGCTCCTTGCTCTGCTCACTGCGGCCGCGTTGGTCCCCGAGGCTCTCCCTCCTCGGCCGCTCGCCACCGCTGTGGATGCAGGAGACGCGCAGGTACCTGCCAGGCGAGAGCAGACCTCGGAGGAGCGCAGCAGGCTCGCGTGCTCGGCGCAGAAACGTGTTCGCCTGGGGAGGCAGGTGATACCTGAAAGGGTGCAGCCAAGACTAACAAAGGTGTGTTCAGGGATAGATACAGCTTGATCTTTAGCCCCTGATGCAAACCTTACTTGGGCTGGGGAGGCTGCTCTGCCAAGCCCGTGTGTGAGGGCGGAACAGCCTGGCAGGTTGCAGAGGATAGAGGTGCCAGCAGTGGGTTGGAGCGGTGGAGGAGGGGGGTTTTTGCTGTTGTCTCCCTTGTGACTGCTGTGAGCTCTCAGGGCCAAGAGAGAGGTGCATCCCCTGTTTTAGGCCTCTGAAGTCCTCGTGTCTGAATGCCAGACACAAAGGGGACAGTGTGTTTATGTATAGCCAGTGGTTTGTTGTGCATCATGCAAATGGATGTGCTCACATATGTTTTCTGAGTGCCCAGCACTCGAAATCTGTCCTCTCCCAAGTGCTGGAGGTACTCCCAGTGGGTAGCTCGTCCTCCTCTGCTACAGGAGGCTGCTAGCCCTTGTTTGCAGCTTCTCTGGTTTCAGCTTCCATCTCCCTTCCAGATTTTGTAATGCGAGCAGCCTGCTAAGTAACAGCTGACCATCTCAGAGCCCAGCCAATGCCACGCCACCAGGGAGACAACTCTGGGGTGCTCCTGTTGGCTCCCACAAACAGCGTTAGAAACTTCCTAGGTGGATACACAATGGTTTTTCAACTGCCTTCTTTCTTTTTGACTTAAGGAGCAAGCCCAGATGTTGTGCTGAGGCTCTGCCAGGGCCCTTTGAACTGCTTGATCTGCTTGTGTTGCCTCTGAGGATGGAGAGCTGAAAGGAGCTGCTTGCATTCAGGTTGCCATATGGGCTTCTTTAAAATGCCTTTTCGAAGAAGGGCATGAGTTAAATATTTTTGAGGCCAGCACTGTGAGTTTGGCTCAGCCTCCAGAAACAGTTTCCAAAGCTTGTTGTCCAGAGAAGTGTGCTCTAAAAATGCGCTGCATCCCCCTGGTCCAGCCTTCGACCGTGACTGTGTAACAAGATTTTCCTTTCAGCTCAGGTGACAGTGGTCTCATGCTGCTGGCTGCATAAGACCCCCTCCCAAGAGCAGCTCTCCTTCCAGGCTTGGTTAGCTTGGCATCACCTCAACTGTGTGAGGCAAGGGGCTTTGGGGTCTTTCACTCCAGCTTCATTGTAGCCCCATTTGCCTGCTGGTTCAGTCTGTCTCCCATCAGTAGCTCTAGCTGGTGTAGGTGGTTTTTAATGGACAAATTTTGTTTCTCACAGACAATGTTAAATTAACAAGCTTGGACACGTGAAGTAACCTGGTCCCTTACCAATTCACAGCAGGCTTCTCCCACCCTGCCATGGCTTTGCCAGCGTGGCTGTCCTGGAGCAGTCACCTCAGTGGATGAGTTCAGCGTTCAGTCCAGGGTTTGACCCATCAAGTGGGACTGTAAAATCTTTTCCTGCTGCCGTGATACTTAATACTGGTTTCACTGTTTTCAGCCTAAGCCTAGTAAAGGCATCGGAAACCCTCCCTGATTGATTTAAATGGGCTTAGGCTCCATGCTAGTTTAGGACCCTAAGATCCATATTCCGATTTGTGTTTGTTTCACATTGCAATAGCTTCTGTTTCTTTCTTGCTCCCTCTTATGTACCTCACATGCCTAGCTCTTTGCTAGACGAATGCCCGCGGGGCATTCAGGGAGAGCAGGTCTGGGCTGTGTATCACCCTGTCGCCAGGACCGAGCTGGGAGAGGTCAGTACATGTGCACAGCTCAGAGCAATGCGTGTTCAGGGGGATGGGAAGTTTAAAAGGATTGCTGGTATTTTATCTTCAGTTTAGCGTGGCTCAGATTTGTCAGCAAGACAGCACAGCCCTGTCATTTCAAGCCTGAGGCGGAGCTGGGAAGAACATCCTAGAGCCCCTGGGTCACTATCTGGGGCTTTACACTCAGCTTCAATCAGACTCCCCTTTCCTAGAAGCAGAAAGATGTCCAGGTGAGATGTTTCCATTTGTTATATGAAGTCCACTCAGATCTGTTTCTCCCCCCTGCCACCACCTTTATGTCACTTTTTGGAGCAAGAATTAGCTAATAAGGAAGGGAGTAAATCTTGCTCAAAGTTTTCGTTTTTTACTTGCTGCCCTCATGTCCCACCCTCAAGCCTTCTCATGGCAGGTGCTAAAAAGGCAAAAGAGCGTTCCTCCAGAGCGAGATTAGCAGCGCACAAAATGATCTCTCTCCTCCTTGTGCACCTCAGAGCCTGGAAACTCCCCTGTCTCGCCAGCCTTGCAGCCCAGCTGTCCCAAACCCCAGGCAGGAGTGGTGGATAGCTTCTTGCTGCACTGCAGTCTGAGTGATGGAGAAGATAACGGGGAGGTTTTCTTGGTACAAGTATAAGCATGAATCTTCTGAAGAAATATTAAGTCTTGGTGCAGTGGGGAAAGAAAAAAAAAAAGAAAAATAAAGCAAGAGCGTGCACATACACACATACACACGTACATGTGTCCTTGGCCTCATGTAATGTTGGAGGGTTTAGTTGTGTCTGAGTTTTTCCTCTGCTGCTGGTCCTCCTCCCGACACAGCTCCACCGCTGGAGCAACATCTGGAGCGCCGAGGTGCATCACGGCACTGCCAGCTCTCCTTGCTGCAGACCAAGCCTTGAGCTGTGATACTCGGGGATTTCCTTGAAGCCCTCTTGCCTCTCTGCCAGAGTGCTGAGATCGCATGAGAATCTTGGCTTTTGATAGAAGGAAAAGGAGGAGGGGTAAAAGCTATTTAAGAAAAAAAAAATTCTAGCACTCACGGTTGTGTAGAAATGTGTAACCTATAGGAAAGTAATAATCAGAAGCAGGTTCTACCTTTTTACCCCAAGCAAGGCTGTGTGAATTGTTTGGCTGATGGGAGGGAGAAAGCAGATCCCCACTCAGTGCTGTGGCCCTTTTGCTGCTGCAGAGGAAAGAGCAGTGAAAACTTGTTTTGCCATTTGTGGCAACTCATGACAGGCAGTGGCTTTGGCTATGGTGAGCGACATGGTTGGTGCTTCCTACTCCTGCCTGTTCCCTTTTGCGAAAGTCGATGGCACTGGTGGTGGTGGCCCAGTGAAGGGTATAACATTCCATCACAGATTAGCTCCTAAGCCTTAGGATATTTTGCTAAGTCAGGTACGAGTTCCGGCTGTGGAAATCTCTGTCTTGAATTGTTATTTCTTTTAAATGTTAGACCCTGCCTGCAAAGATGAAGTTTTTCCTGGCCTCACTTTTCCCTTTTGCTGCTGTTCTTTCCATCCTCCATCTTCATTACTTCCACTGTGGGTACAGAGATGTGAACTTTCAATACCTGGAAGTTTCCATCCTGTTTGTTAGAAGCGCTCTGCACAAAAGGGACCGTCGCAAGTTGGAGAGGCTAGAGGTAAGAATTCAAGAAGTAATCCTCACTTCCTCAGTGAGGCAGTGTGTTTTGCATGGTTAGGGCAGCAGAAACGGGACTCATGAGTGACAGAGCAAAAAATCTGCAATTACTCTTTGGCAGGAGATACTTAAACTTTGTCAAGCTAGGCAAGTATCTCCATTGTGGTCTCTGACTCACAATTCAAATATGCTGGGAACATTTGAGGGGGCTGGGTCAGTTCTTTAAGCAGTGGGAAAAACAAGGCTTTAATACATCGCAGCGTAGCTTTGGGTCTGTGCTCCACTGTTCTGCTTTTCTTTGAGGAAACTGGTGTGGCTGGTGGTGGGGAGAGGGAGGTGTTGTGAAACCACACACACACACACGCACATGTGATTTTGATCCCTCCTAACAGTGTTTCAGACTCATTTGGCTGCCGTGGCTTGAGCTGAACCACTTGTGACTTACCCTCCCTAAGGTGAACAGAGGATGAGGCTGTGCCCTGGGGCTGGCGACAGCTGGGTCCCCAATTCTGCTGCAGCAGCCTGGCTGAGGTGTGCAACACAGAGAAGCTCATGTTGGGGCTCACCGGCCCCTTCCAGCTCCTCTGTACCGCTCTGTGGACACGAGACTGTCACGAACTGGCTGGCTGAGCCAGGTTTGCAGCTCTGGTGTGTCATTATGGTGGCAAAAAGCAGGTGAGCTGTTCTGGTGAATCAGGCTGTGAGGGCAGGAAGGCTTGCCAGCACCTCAGCTCTCCCCGTTCCTTGCACCGCTGCAGATAAAGCTGTGCAGCCGCCCAGGGAGGGAGGGAGGATGTATTTATGCCCTTACCAAAGGTGCTCCCCGCTGATATGGCGCGTTCCTGCGCACGGAGGAGAAGGCAGATACAGCCAGACATCCTCTCCCAGATCCTGTCGCACGGGCGAGAGCGGCTGCTGGTGGTGGGGTTGCTGCTCTGGCAAACAGCCACTCCGGGATGCTTCCCGGAAAAATACGATTGCGAAGCAGCCCGTGGCTCTGTACCTTCTGTTCCTGGGAGGGGCCGGAGGGAAACTGGGAAATGGTGCTGGAGAAGTACGGCCAAAAGTGAGCAAGACGAGGCAAGGAGCGGCCATATGGCAGATGAGCTGTTGGCTCCACAATTAAGCTGAGCGCTCGGGATGCGAGAGCCGCGGCTGCGCTCGGTTCAGAGCCCAGCTTCCTGTGTGTTCCTCCTTGCATGTTCCTCTCTGCTACGATTTTGACCAGAAATTCCATGTTTGACCTGAAAAATCGTCCAGATGAAAATTTAATTACAGAAGTGATGCATTCCCATGAGAAACTTTAACGTCAGCAAGTAAGAGTGGGGTTTTTTGATGAAAAACTGTTTTATTCACACACACAAAAGACTGGCTCCCATTGCTTCCATGCTAGAGCATTACCCCTGTAAAATCTCTAGTCTTTTTTATAATAAAAAATCATTATGATTTGCAATTAGCATCCATTAGGCAAACGAGTCACAAAGAATTGATAGCGATGTTCCGGCCGCTCCATACTAGGTACAGTTTGTTGGTGGGTTACTAACTCATGACCTACGTTTTGGTCGTGATTTATACAAGGTGACCAGTGGTGGAGAATTGGGACGAGTGAGGCATGAGAGTGCTAAGCCACAGACCAAGATTTTTCTTTCCTTTTGTGCAACAGATCGCCTGCTTTCTGCACAGCAAAGGCGCAAGCATTTTCCTCTAGCTGATGTGCTTTGTAATGTGGACTTTGTACATATTTTCCGTAAGCGAAGGTCTTCACTCGCGGTTGTCACTGGTTCCATATTTACTTGAGATCTTTGCATGCAGAGGATGGCTTTTGGCTTGTGGAGAGGAACTTCTCTGGGGCTGGACCGTTTCCCCTCACACAACGAGTCTCTTCAGGATTGCGCGTAAGGCACAGAAAGCCGGCAAGGGGCAAGGTGCTTTTCTGCGTAGCAGAAAACTTTGCAGGCTCATTAATAAAGGCCAAATAAAATAAAGTTTGGAAAGTCAACACATTTGAAAAGATATGCTGTTCTGGGAAAGAAGCAGAGATGGGGTGTGTATTTATGTCAACAAAAGAAGCCTAAACTGTAAACTATAATATATCTGTTAGCTCATTAATGTGTCTGGTGCTGACTAATTCCAGGGGTGTTCTGCTGCCCAGCAGCAAAAGTGCAAATAAGTGGACAGCTGTGATTTAGTGCCAAATATTTAAACACAACTTGATAATTCAGGCCACCCACACTGTTAAGTAAATACAAATTCTGGAGAGTCATTTCAGACTGGACTGAAGTGTGGTGCAGCCACTTTCACGTGCATCTGGACCAAACTGTCCTCAAATATTTGGGGCCAAACTTTGCCCTCTGTTATACTCTGGGTGCCCTCATTCACTCCACAGAGTTTTCACTATGTAGCCAAGGGCAGAGCTGACTCTTGATGCTAATCGGACTCTTTCTAGCTCAGTAAATATAATTTTGCATGTAAATGTGAATGTGGAACAGATCTGGACTCAATTAACTCCTGAGTCCTTGACAAAAAGCCATAATTGTTTATCCAGATGATTTTTCTTTGTCTTCCTTTTATTTTTCCTACACTTTAAAACCGAGGTTTTAATGGGCTTGTAAAATAAATACATGAGTGTAGATTATGGTGGTATAAAAGGTGTGAGGAAGCCCTTCCCTTCTCCTCAGCAGGCATAAATGCTCACTTGGTAAGTTGTGCTCTCCGGAGCCTTGGGCAGGAGTGGCTGAGGATCAGACGGTAGGAGGGAGGGTATTTCCAAGACAACGCTTAGCCCGCGGCTCCCATTACAGATGTGAAGGACCTGCGATATACATCTTTTTTTTTTTTTTTTCCCCAGTAGGCAGTGAAATCCGTGCTAGTGGCAGTATCTGGGGCACAGGGTTGTTGGGGGAGGAGCAAGGCAAGCGAATATGAAAAAAAATTGTATTTATCAGGGTAATCTAGTCTAGGAGCACAAGTACTAAAACATTTTAATCACAGTCATATGGTTATGTGTCACTGCAGGGCAGAATTAAGGCTATTTGTATGCCTTGGTTGCACATTGCCACACTTCAACAAGTTTGAATTTATTTTAAGCATAAATTTAACTCTGAATTCCCTGGCTTTGTAAAGCCTGATCTGGAAATACTAGCAACTTCTTTATATTGCACTTTAAAAGTAGATTAGGCTTTCCTCTTCAGCTCGGTTTCTGCTGGCTCGGCAGTAGCATAGGCTGTCATTTCCTGCCCTGCTGCATTTTCTGTTTAAATGGAGAAGACGGTGTAAAAGCGGGGATGGGAGATGGTGACACATGCAACAGGCACTGCCAGGGCTGCTGTGTGCACTGTATTGCTTTAACTGCCCGTGCCTGGCTACCTCCTGTGTGAATGTGTTGATACCCTGGGCGCACAAACATGTTCCACGGGGGTAGAAGGAACCCACATGGTTGGCTGAAATTCAGTTTCATGCTGTGGAGGCTCCCAGTAAGGCTGCTGGAATCGTTGGGATGATGCTCAGCTCACACCAGGGTACCTGTGAGCTGGGGCTACGCACTGCAGCTCTCTGTGTGCCGCGATGAAGAGGCTCCGCGGCCGGCCAGGCAGCCTGGCTGGGGATGAGGGCACAGGGTTAGGTAGGAAGGAGGTTGTAGAGAGGTGGGTGTTGGTCTCTTCTCACGAGTGATAACCCCTAGGACAAGAGGAAGTGGCATCAAGTTACGCCAGGGAGTGTTTAGGTTAGACATTAGGAAAAACTTCCCCACTGGGAGGGTTATCAAAGGCTGGAACGGGCTGCCCAAGGAAGTTGAATCTCCATCCTTGGATGTGTTTAAAAGCCGTCTAGACATGGTGCTCGGGCACATGGTTTAGAAGTGAGCCTGGCAGAGTTAGATGACAGTTGGACTTGAGGATCTTGAAGATCTTTTCCAACCATAATGACTCTATGATTCCCCTGTGAGGGAAACTACTCAACTACTCCTTTGCCTCCTCACAGGGGAAGTCGCCTCCTGCCTCTTGTGACGGCGAGGTCTGGTGGCTCAGTGAGCTCTGGGGACAAAGCCAGCGCCCTGGCTGGTTTTAACACGGGTTTCTTCGGGCAAGGCTCCTTCTCGATAGAAAGAAAATAGCATCAATCCTGGAGCTCCTCTGCCTTGGCTTCTGCAGCCATGGCCTCCTCCCCCAGCCCTGAGCTCCATCCTGACGGGTTTGTTGCTGCACATCCAGAGACACGGTGCAGACATCCCCTCACTCTCCCCTACTCTCCCTCGCTCTCTCCCTCATTTCCCTCCCCATGCACCCGTGCCCTATCCCCTGACTAAAGTAAAATTGGCTTTTTTTTTGCCCTTCCCAAGGGCCTGGACTAACAGAAGCCTGAGCCCTGACTCTGCCTATGCCTTGGCCAGAGCAAAGCAGCTCCTCACTGACAGATAATGTTGCCTTAAAGGAGAAGAGATTTATATTCTCATCTGTTTCCCCATCACACTCGCCCATTTGTTTCCCAGCTCCTTGCGGGGAGGGGGCTGCTCGTGCTGGGGACGCAGTCACTCACTGGGAGTTCCCCCTCTTCCCTGCAGGCTTGTTCCTGGCTGCGGAGCCCGTCTCTGAGCCAAGCCTGCTGTAATTAATGCAAGTCTCACTGCTGACTTTCAGCGAGCTTTGGATAAGGCCCTTCCAGGACTTGCAGCTTTCCTCCGGCTCGGTCCTTGCACGCCAAGTGATGAGGCTTCCAGGGCTTCTCCCACGGGATGGCTCCAGTGCATGCATCTCCCTGTCAGGAAGCTTTTCCTGCTGCTCAGCCTAAATCTTCCCTTTTTCAAAGGTCACCCCAGCACTCCTACTTAGCATGCGCTTTCTGTGCTTCTCGCTCCCTCCGCGCAGGATGATGCTTTTCCCTCTCCACTGCCTGGGCTCTTCTGGTGTTTGCTGGCCGTCACCCACTTTTCTCACACCCACCTCAGCTCAGCCAGTTCAGGCACATTATCTTACAGCTCATTTCCCTTTAAAAATCAAACCACCCAGCCGTTTTTTCTTTTGTTTTGTTTTTGGATTTTTGATCCTTTTCCCTTCTCGCCACAATACAGGAGTGATTTTTGGGTGCCTGCCCCACGGCATGAAACATTTTTCTCTCCTGCTCGGGCTGACAAGGTTTTTGCTGTGAAGCGTTGGCATTTCTTTGTTGCTGTGGGCAGCCAGCTCTCTGGGTAACAAACAGCAGGGGATGGGTAAATGCACACCCACCTCCGAGCTGGGGGTCCCGGGATCACCCCTCAGCTGGTGCCGCTTCCTGACATCAAATATGAGCTAAGCTCCCGCCGTCGCCTTCCCCTGCAGGAAGGCACAATTGCTGTCCCCTGTTCGTCCTCCTTTCCATGGATTTTGTGGATCTGAGGGTGCTAACTCTTTGCTGAGTTTGGTCCACGTGGGCAATGGCCTCGAGTTCAGGGGGCACTGGGAGTAAAGGGGGGCAGGCTCAGCCCCACGCTGTGCACACAAGAAACAACTGCATGTGCCTCATTTCTTTATCAAGCCAGGCTGAATCTACTTCCTTCTGAGGAGTAAAGCAGCACCAGAACGGAAAAGAGTAAATGACAGCTTGCTTTCCCTCCAATGTCCAACTTCTTTGCTACCACATGGACACAGATTTTGTCTGGGAGCAGGACCCGAGGCGAAAGGCTGAGCTGCCCTCCCACTCACACCGCCACCGGTTTTGTGTTCTTGCTTTGCCGTAGCCAGAAATTGAAGGTTTCGCCATGCAAAGTGGCAAACGCGACCGTGGAGGTTGCCATGACAGCTCTGAGGAGAAACTGGGTCAGCCCTGCAGCCCGTGGAGGTGACCAGCCATGGCTGCCCGGTGGCCACCCGTAAGCCCACAGGAGCAAACATGTCCCAGCACTCGTTATTGAGCTCACTGCATTGTTTCTTTAATTCCCACGAGGAAACAAAAGACTTGTTAACTCAGTTACCGTTTTAAACTTTGTGCAGCTAAAACAATTGGTTGTAACTCACACCGCTGCCATAGCAACAGATATATATACACATTTAACAACTTTTCTTGCCCATAAGTAATTTTGCAGAGGAGAAGATATTAAAAAAGTAGAATTAGGAATGAAATGCTGAGGGGACTGGAGATACTAGGTCAGCAGAGTTGAATACAGGACCATTTCAAGGTCAAAATGAAAGCCAAGGATGGATGCCAAGGCTGAGAAGATGATTTGGCCAATGAATTTCCCTAAATTGTAGTGGCTTCCGCGAGCTTAAGACCAGGTATATAAATGCATCATTGTTTTGATGTCAAAACAGGCCTTTTAAAAGACAAAACTGTGTGTTCATTGATTATTGACCCCTTTGGAGATTGTGGTCACAAGAATTTCAGGTGATCATGGCTGAGAGCTGTAAAAGAACTATCCTTTTTTTGAAGCCATTTACTCTTCTCACCTTCTATATCTTCTCCTCCAGTGTATTATACTGATCTGTAATTCCCGTTTTCACCTCCTCCTTGCCACTTTGTAGACAGAGTGCCTAGAATCTGGATACCCCACTTGGGGAAGAAGAGGGGCAGGCGAGGCACATCCACCAGTGCCTGTGGTCGAAACCAAAGGCACCTCTGCTCCTTTCCTTCAGCATCACCTGTAACGTTGGCACCTGGTCTGTGTGCAAGGGCCGTTTGTAACAAAGGAGTTTTAGGCTTAACTCCTACTCTATCTTTGTGATGGTGTCACTGACAGGTAATAATGTGACCTGACTATACAAGGTTAAATCTGTACAATCTGTGGTTGTTGCCGTGTAAAATATACTACATACTTTCGTAGAGGCTGCATGTTTGGAATATACATGTTTGGAATATAAATGGATGCACTGGGCTGCGTTTTGTACACACACATACAAGCGTGGATCTTGTTGCCAGCTCTGTTACGTGGAAGTGGTGTTGATTTTAAAGATTTTGCTACTGCCTTCTGCATCCTCTTCCCTGTCACACACAGGCGGGGAGCACCAGAGTGTTTGCCCCTCTGAGGCATCAAAACATGCAAGTCCTTCCTGCCAGCCTCCTCCCTGCCCGGTTTTCCTTTCTGACATGGACATCACCTCCCCTCCGAGATCGTCTGGAAGCATTTCTTTCCAGTGCTTCTAAAATCCCAGAAGGGAGCTTAATCGCTTCAGCATCCTCCTCATACCTGGGGTGCCGGATGGCTGAATAACCTCTCATGCACTGAGAGCCATTAGCATTTGAATTAGTGACATGAGGATAACAGGCGATTATCCCATTTAACAGCTGTTGAGTGCTGTTAAAGGGACACCTTCAAGAAGAAGGAACAAAAATGTAGTGGATTTTTCTTTTTTCAGTAGGGGCTCCCCTGCTTTGTATGAATACTGATGTCCTCTCGTGTTTGAAAAGTGGTGCAGTTTCCACGGGGACATCTTAAAATCTCTAAACCTCTTGCCTGTAGAGAGCTGGAAGCCTGAGTACACCCACAGTGTGCCAGCAGATGAGAGTAAGAAAGTGGAGCTGCACCCGGGCAGGAAGGGAAGTGGTCTCGGGTATTTGGGAGCCAGGCTGAGCCAAGCATAAAGGGAAGCAGTCATGAAAAAGCTGCAAAGAGAAGCAAAAATTAAAGCATCTGCTCTGCTCTGGAACACTTCAGTCGTAAGGGACATGTGTGGGACAGGCCTGACTGCCATCCACCTTCTTGGAAACGTGGCTGTTTCAACGGGCAGGATGAACCAGGCAACAGTCAGAGTCCCCGGAGGGGTATAAAGACTGAACAAAAAATCTTTTCCCTGAGGATTTGACTAGATGCAGAGAAATGCGTTTTGAAAGTGTAGGATCTATCACACGTACCGTGTAGAAAAACCTTCCTGTATGCAGGGTGTTTTTTCAAAAGAAAACTTAAGTGAGCAGGGATTTTTTACAGTTCTTAGCGTAGGTGATGCTGCAAAACAGATAAATCTCTGTCATGGCCCATGACTCCATTTCTCTTGATGATGTCTTAAGGCCCCTTTCCAAAAGCTGGCTCAGACTGGGTCCTCTGAGATGTTTGTGGGAGGCTGGTTTCCACTTCTCCCCAGTCAGAGGCATCTTGCAGAAAACAGAAATAAAACCTGCAGGCTTTCGTCTTTAGTGGAAAGTGAAGGGGCACAGTGATGCGGGCAAAGGCAAGTGGCTTTCCTGTTCCCACATGATGCTTTTGGGAGGGCAGAGGTGCCCTGCTGGATCAAGGCAGCAGTGCTGAGTACCCAGGGCTTTTGGGCCAAGGCAAAATGCTTCATGTGAGACAAGCTGCCTGGAGAGGGGCCTTCTTCCCAACCATCATTCAGTGACTAGCATTGTATTGTGAAACCTGAGGGCTCACATCCTTCTCAAAACTAACTGGCAAAGCTATTGCTCGCCTGCCTGTGCTGAGCCCTGAGCTGGTGATGTGAGGTGTGCCTTGGGGTCGTTAAAACCCTGCAGGGTGAGAAAGTCAGTTCAAGACAGCAAGGTTGTCCCTGCGGCAGAAGTGATGAGAGCGAGCGAATGGAAATACTTCTCTAGCCGTTTCTATGCAACTGGCTGTTTTGGCTTCCTCTAGGCTTGAGGGTGACAAATCTTTTCTAATAAGCTAGAGGAGCCTATGGGGTAAAAGATTGTCTAACGTGTCTTTTCCATCTCTTTCAATACCATTTTTATCATCTCTCTCTAGAGTCTCTTCTTTCTCTTCCAATAAACATTCTTTGAAGTGGATGTACTGGCAACACCTGAGCACAGGTGAGGATACAGAAACATTTATAATGTTAAATAACATCCTTCCTGTTATTTCCTCCCTAATTACTTTTGCCCTCTGTGATGACCACTTACAGTCTAACTAACGTAAGCATTATTTCCATACAAAGTAGCGGTAGTAACACAGATGGAGATACCTGTTTTTAACATTACTTGTTTTTCAGCAGGCCTTTCTCATACCATCCTTACCACTTATCTGACCATTGAATCTGCAAATACATGCCAGCGGTATTTACTGTGTTGTTACACGTACCTCGTGTAACAGATGGTGAGCCAGTACCAAATCTCACATTTTTACACCTTTATGCAACATCTGGGGAGTTGGATTAAATTTCTGCCTAGCTTGGGGCTTCACACAGACCTCTGCCTCACAACTGCTGCCAATTCTGACCACATTATTTGGGGGTATTTTTCTCTGTACAGCGTTAACAAAGGAATGTTGATAACACTTCCTCCACCTCCCTGTCCCTTCACCACCCCCAAGTGATATTTCCAAAGAGCCACGCCAAGGTTTTGAGCCATGGCTGATGTCTCAGTCACCTGAGTGTCCTGCTTTTTTCCCTACTAGGTGGCCTGGTTTGGCTGATATTGCAGCATCCCCATGTGCCGTGTGCGGGCTGTACAGTGAGGCACATGCAGGGAGCTGGCAGTGGGCAGAGAGCTGAGCCCCCTTTGCTCACCAACACG
Organism: Apaloderma vittatum; assembly: GCF_000703405.1. Lineage (NCBI taxonomy): Eukaryota > Metazoa > Chordata > Aves > Trogoniformes > Trogonidae > Apaloderma > Apaloderma vittatum. Next base: position 56,623 of record NW_009725698.1, read on the forward strand.
GAAGAAGGGATGGGAAGCACATCTTACTGCTCTGGGATGTGAGCTGAGCCTGTAGAAAGACTCCTTGTGACATTAAACCATCTGAGGGGCTGTTGTTAATCACTGTAAGGAGATCAGGCAGGTCTGCCCTGTAACCAGGGCTAGCAGCAGGCTGTGTGGGACTCGGGTGACGCTGAGGACACCGGGAGCTGCTTTGACTCATCCACATGCAGAGCAGGAAGGAGAAGGCAACGGCAGAAGGGCTTTGCAAGCCAGGGCTTGAACCACAGCCTGTTTGAGAGATGCTGAAGCCCACTTGCTGCGGCCACACAGAAGCAGTGCCTAGTCCTGTGGGCATCTTTGCTGCGCCGTAGCTGCTGGCAGGGGGGGGGCGAGGGTCTGTGCCAGCCCCCAGGCTGTGCCACCAGCTCTTGCAGTTTGTCCTGCGGGCTCGCTCGTCACTCCCAGATATAGGGTTTACTTGCTGGCCCTATATGCAACCCCTGCTCACAGCCCCTGGGGTTAAACGTGCAAGATGGGTGTTGCCAGCAAAAGTGAAACCCACCTGTGGAGTTTCCTTGGGAGAGTCTTCCCTGCTGCTGAGTTCAGGAGCGAAGCACTGCTGAAACCTACTCATGTTTCTTTGGGCAACACCCAGGCCTGGGGAAAATCTCCTAGGAGATCGCCCTTGAACACACACAAGCAACCCTCACCCCAAAACTCTGCCTTTCCGTTTGCCACCCAAGAGCAGAGGATTATTAGGCATAAAGGATTCATTCACTGAAACTTAATGTGCACTGTGTGGATGTCTTCTGGCATTATTACCGCAGATCCCCTTTCTCAGAGAAAAGTAGTGTGATGTATGTGACATCTGCTTTGGGACAAGACAAATTGCACCTTCAATACATCTGTTTCTCAAGTGGATCTGACATCTTTGTAGGGTCAGATGATTTCCTTCACCTCACAAAGCCACCCTTCTCATCTCCACAGTCTTTGTTGCAATTCCTCCCCTGCAGCGCTCACCCTCATTTTCATCGTCTTCTCTATCACTTTGATTTTGGAGACCTCAGCTATGGCTCACCCCTTCCCATCTGTGAGGTCCTTCCTTCTCCTGCACAGTGCCTTCTGGTGCCACACTCCCCTGTCCCCTCCTTGGAGCCTGTGCTTCTCCGTGACGCTGTGTCTTTCTGCCTGTTTTTGCCTCTGGCGTAATGTATCCCAATTCCCAATCTTCCTACGCACAGATCCTCACAGTCTCTCCTCTCTTTATCCCTCCCTCTTCCCCTGGGCAATGGCTTGCTGGGTCTTTGCCAAACTCGGTCCTTTGGGAAACACCCCTGCTAGTTCCCCCGAGCTCTGCCTGCACAGAAGGCTGCAGCACAGCACAACATTGTCCAGCTTAGCTCCCAGCCAGCAACAAGCCAAGTGCTGGTGGATGGGTCTTTATTGGCAGAAGAAGAAGTTTCATTGGAAAAATCTCTAACTGGTGCAGCTTGTCATTTTAGACAGGAAAACAAGTGTTAGGTTGTGTAGTCCTCACACTCTGCAGTCAATACACCTCTCTGGGGTTTACTGGGCATCATTCTCTCTACATTTCCCACCACGGCCAAGGTAAGTCATGGAAGTACCTGTTGCACATCCCCTGTGTCCTCAACCAAGCACGGGACTCCTCAGGGCCCTTCCTACAGCAGTTGCTGAGTGCAGAGATACCTTTACAACCTTTTATCTGTCGCACGGAGGTGGCACACAGGGTAGGTGAACTGAAACCCTGCTCTAAAAACCCAGAGTGTGATGCACAGTGGTGAGATCAGCTGGGAGGCTCAGCAAGTTTGGGAAAGTTAGGCTCTAGATGGCCTCTCCCATCTAGTGTTGCACTTGTTCAGGTGGGGACGGACCTTCTTTTAAAGTAGTTTGTGGCCCCCAGTGCCACAAAGAGCCCTTTCCCTTCCACCCCTTTCCCTTCCACTGCTTCCGCCCCAGTGATGGGAAGTGCTGGGGAGAGAGCGACTTCAGGCCACAGGCTGGGTTTTCTTGTG
>NW_009725698.1:58867-81090 GCF_000703405.1 Apaloderma vittatum
CACCTCAGAGACATCTGTCATTTATTTTGGATTTAATCGGAGTACCACTGGCAGCACTGATGCAGACCAAGTCTCAGCATGGTAAGTTCTAAAAAAAACCCGTGTGTCTCCACATAGGGTACCCAAGTTTGAGGGAGATAGACCTCTGGCAAGGCGAAAGGAACGCAGCATCTCTTGGTGAGCGAGAAACTTTCGGTGGTTTTTGCACATAGGAAGCTCCTTTAAATGTGTTTCCTCCCGCCGCCCGGCCTTTTGTTTTTCAGCCATGCTTGATGCTGGCTCGTTGGAAAGCTGAACTCCCCAAAAGTGAACTTCCTTTCCTACTATAAACTGACCCTGGGGAGTTGCTATAGTGACCGCAGGGTGGCCGGGCGAGCTGTGTAAACACTCCCTCCCGCTTCCCATCGCGCTGCGCCCCAGAGAGGCCCGAGCCACGGGATGTGCGCAGCAACCTGGATTACGCCGGCAGTTGTGAAATGCAAACCCAACAATTTCTCTGCTTCCTCCCCGCTTCCCCCCGCAGGGAGGCAGACGCAGGAGGCTGGTAGCAGGCACGGACACGCTCGTCCCTGACGAATTCAGGCACATGGCGCGGTACCGCAGAAACCAAAACCCAGACACTCACCTGGGGAGCTTGAGCAAGATGTGGAAATGTGTGGTGCAACTGGATCCTCTGCAACATCTGATTCCCGTGGCCTCGCGGACTGTTGAGCTTCCAGCTGTGCGGGGCGGGGGGAGCACTTTGGTACACACTCTCACAGCTCTTTCCGTGTAATTAGTTGAAACAATCAACCGAGTGTAAAATCCACTGTTTTCTGTGTCCTCTGTTTCTCACTTTGATGTCGGCTCTTCCTCTTTCTTCGTCCTTTAAAAAATACATGCATTTCATTAAAGTCTGTAGCCAGCTCTCCAAGTGATTTGCCATGTGCTGATGCTTGTGTATGACTGCATCCATCCCCATAAAACCGGGTCAGGTATTTCAGCAGTGGTAGCCGGGGTGAAGCACCCAGGGAGGTGTTTCGCATCCCCTGAGGCTGCTGCGGATGTCCTTCAAAAATGGCAGGTGCTGTTTAGCCAGGGATTTTCTGAGAGATGAGCAAAACCACCCTGCCAGGCTGAGATGCATCTGGCTGGGTTCACGGAGCAAGTGATGTCTTCAAGAAATAAGGTTGTCATCCCGCCACAACAGACACGTGACTGCTTCAAAAAAGCGCAAAGCTCATCATCTCAAAGGGCTGTGAAACGATGCCTCTGCTCCGTGCCGCCAGGAGGGCCTGTTCAGAAGTGTCGGGTGCCCTGCAAAACACCCACCTATGCCAACATCCAACACACACTTTGTTATGCTATTGAGAGACTTCCTGGCATGGGGATGGACAGACTTACACTATCCCATCTTTATGAGCCTGGGTGTCACTGATCAAGCTGATCAATGGGTATCTTTGATCAGACACCTGCCTACACAGTCGTAGGCCGTCTGGGGATTCCCCGAATTCCCATCCTTTCTACTGCATCTGGGTGCGTGCACAGCCTCTTTAAGCAAAGTTACTGGCAGAGACGGGAGAGAAGGAGGTTTCTGGAAGAGTGCTTGTCTGTAATCCTAAACATGTCTCCGTAATCCCAGCCTGTGACTCAGAGCTGGGGGGGATGCAGAGGGTCGGCATGGCCAGCTCATCCACTGCAGTGAGTCATTTCGCCCCAAAGTGAAGAGGAGCCTTGAAGCCTCGCTGTGAGTGATGGCAACAGGACACGTTGCACCGAGTACACTAAATCAAAGGCTATTCTGTTATGCAATGTGTTACAATACACGGTCCTTACAGTGTCTCACTTAACAGATGGCAGGAGCTGAGTCTGATTAAACAGGGTTTTCTGGATCAGTCATAGAGACAACTGAGAGGCAGGCAGAGGCATAAAGTGACACACAGCTCAGAGTGCCTTCTGGATCTTGGTAGGTTTGCACTTCTCCATTCACACCATGCCTGCCTCGATACAGCATTTAAAAATAAATCAGCTGTCAGTGTGAGTATGTGGTCTTTCCTGCTCCTGTCAAAGGAGATGCTGGATTCTCCACTGCCGGCTCTGAGAGTGTTCCAGCATCTAGCAGTGCTGTGAGCCTGCCTGCACTCCATGCAGAAAACATGGTGAAACCAGTAACGTGGGGACAACACGGATGCTCCCTTTTTTCCTTGGAATTATCGTCACAGAAATAAACAGCCTGCAAATCCCTTATTCATTTATGGGTTTAGAAAACGTGGAGTGGGCCACACATATCTCTGAGTAGCTGGGGGCAAGGGAGGCAGGAGGACAGGCAAAGCAGGTATGCTTTGGCATCTCTGGGAGCTCAAAGATCGCTGGTCAGATGAGTTTATTAGTTTTGCTCAGAAGAAATCTTAAGCCAGCTCGGTCCGGATAAGGGATGGGAGAGCCTCAAGTGATGGAGCATCTGAAATATGTCCATAGAAGCAGTTAACAACCTGGATGCTTTACAAGTTATCAAGACCTCTACAGACCTCAGGAGGCTGGGGCTCTTTTGCGTGATTTTTGATAATTCTGCTTGGGAGACCAAATCTGGGGGATGTCACAGAAAACGGCACCAGTTTGTTCTCCAGGCCCAGCTCCCAGCACCGGGGCTGCTCCTCAGCCTAATGCTTGGCGTGGCAGAGAGGCATGAGGAGGCACCGTCTGAAGTCACCTGAGGTCTCGGTGTGAGTGTGGTGCATGCCAAGGAAGCCTGAAGGAAGACAGTGAGAGGGAGCTTTCGAGTCTTTTCTTGCATCTGGCTCTAATCCAGCTGCAAATGGTCCAGGGATGCCCTTTCCAGATGTGGACTGAACACCATGGCTGTCCAGAGAAGCTGTAAATTCCCAGAAGAGGGAAAGGGAGAGGAGGCGTTATCATCACGGTTCAGCTTAAAAATGAGAGGCGGTTTGGGAAGCTTTGGCAAGGTGTCCCTGCTGCAAAGAGCATGTTTTTAGAGCTGCCTCTGGCTGTGGATCGCAAGCGGCCGGTGGCGCTGCGGTCGGCTGCTGCCGTCTCCCGAAGCCGCAGCGGCATTGTCAAGCTGCAGACGTGCAGAACAGCTCACGCCAAGGCTGCGCGCTCGCAGGTGATCTCTTGGTCTGTACATTTTCCAGCGGAGCTGGCAGCTGCTCCTGCAGTATGCACGCTTCGCTGCCCATCCCACGAGAACTGGGCGGGCGCTCATCCAGTTGAGGCGGCTTCGAGGAGCGAAGGCAGGAAGGAAAATTACCAACTTTGACATATGTTGCTCCCTGCAGGTCTCTCTTATTATATCCTGGCAGGGTGTCAAGGTGCACAGACAGGACCCAGAGCTGTAACACCCGATGGCTGCTTTGCCTCCTGTCCCACCCCCTTTTGCACAGGCAGGAGTGGCAAACCCATTTCTGGCATACCAGGAAATCCTGGTTCTCGCTATTTATCCGAGGAGAGAGTGCGCAGTTATACAACCTCGAGCTGCCATCAGCAGGACCCGCGGGAGGGAGGAGGGGGAATAGTTCACTTGGAAAGGAATGCTGCAGTGTTAGGGCAGTGGTTTTGACATGCTGGAGTGAAACTTGGCATAGGGGAACAGTGGGAATTCGTTTGCCCGGTAGACGTGGCACTTGAGCAAGAGGTTAAATGAAATGGCAGTGGAAATCTTGAGAGATCTTAAGAGGCAGCCAGTTAGCACGGGGCATGTGTCTGCAGCCCTTAACGCAGATTTCACTGTGCTGGGTGTCCGTAGCTTTCTCACAACTAGTATTTATCTGACTCTTTAGCTCTTTCATCCTGCCAGCACACGTGAGAAGCCAGCTGTGTGCATAGTCCTACCCGGGGTAGGGCCTCCAACTTGACAAGAAGAAAATGAAGACCCAGGGTTCAGCAGCCTGAAGTGTTTGTCAGCCGTTTGCGATGGCTGAAATCTACTTACTTTTCTGAGAATATTTATCCACTCTAGTGTGCCAGGAAGAATGTAGTGTGGCATAGCAGTCGTCCAGAATGATGGCAAATATTTGTTCCCAATAAAAATTTGCTTGCTACACATCTTCATTTGCAGCATATCTCCTGTCCTGGAGTGGGTCGGGGAGGCTGAGGTGTCTCCTGAAGTGTCACTCATTAAGGACTGACTCTTAAAGAGAGCACTTATGTGGAAAGGCTGGGAGAAATACACACGGGCATCAAGAAGCATTAGGTGCGCGCTGGATTAACACCTTTCATTCTCTCTCCCTGACAAGTCCCTGCCAAGGTCTTGACATCTAAATAAAACATGTTAAACCCTTCTCTTTACGGATTCTTTCTTCTGGGGCAAGCTCCTCATCGCTCGTTTTCATGCTGTGCTTTCAGCCTTTGTTTTTGTAGTCTGTCAGCACAACCTTGAGAGGAAGGACTTTGGCTGAGAGCTGAACACACAGTACCAGCTGTACTGATTTCCATCTCCTGGTAGCAGCGGACTTTCACACCTCTTTGCCCCCCGGCCCCCAGCTAGGCTGAAATCTCTCACCAAAGGTTCTGCTCCTCTGCAAGGCTGAATCAACTCGTCCACGAGAAGCAGCGGGTTTAGGATCCCACAGCCCTGCTGTTGAGATGGGAGCCCCTTGGCCAGGTGCAGGCAGCCACGTGGGATGAGGGGCTGAAGGCATCGGAGGAATGTTGATGTTCCGACAAACTTTGGGATGAGCGAGGGAAGCTGGAATGCAGGAGAGCAGAGCAGAGCAGAGGAGGAAGAGAGCGGAAAAGGGAGATACCATGTGATAGATGGGAAGGAGAGCAGAAGGGCAGTGTAAAATCACACAGGGGATGGGCAAGATTTGAAGAATAAGGGCAATAAAAGATGAGGGAGTGTTGTGAGTACCTAACTCTCTGGGGAGCTGGTAATTAGACGTCCCTCTCCACCCCCATCTCTGGCTTAGACTGTATTTTGGAAAGAAAAGAAACCCACAAAAGATATTTTAGTGACTACCTTTTTTTGTCATGAAATAGTCAGGTAATTGTGCTATGATTTTTTTTCTTTACATTCCTCTGGTTATAGCAGTGAAGAAGATTAAAGACAAAAGGGCCATATTCTGCACTCTGTCATGTTCTTTGCTGCCTTGTCCTCTTCTCCTTTCTGTGACTCTGGCAAGGAGAGGTGCAAAGCACAGACTTCTCCTCCTTAGCAGGGGTTTTGCACTGACCTCATCACCCACGTAATGTAGTGTTGTTACCTGGCAGTTATGATTCTCTTTAGCCTCCAACAAAGGTTCATAAGAAACACAGGCCCTTTGTATGAATAGAGGGAAATAGGATGAAGAAATCAAGTACTGCCAGAAGAGCAGCTTGCCTGGAATGACCGCTTGGAAGGGTAATGTGGGAAGTGGGACGCTGCAGCCTCCCCTTCAACATTCTCTGGGTGCTAGGACATGATCAGAAGGTCATTCTCCTAGTGTCACTCGGCCTCTTTTCCCACCACGTGGCCTGCAGATACCAGCGACCCCTGACTCCTTTCACCTGCTTCCCTTTTGCATGCCTCAGAAAAAGGTGTAAAACTGCATTTCTACCCTGTCTCCTCTCTTGCTGCTGTTTGTCCTTCCACAGCATTACCTAGCACACCTATTTTCTCTTGCAGCATGTTGACAAACTTTCGTTTGTATCCCAGGGGACCTGTAAGAATTGAGGTCGCCTTGACACGAGTGGAGTGCTGTACAGAGATATTTACAGCTGTTTGCAATGCTTATGTTGAGTATGAGACCAGCAACAATTAGAATCCAGGCCAGTGCCTTCAGTGAATAATGGTCTTGGTTACTTGGAAATATCAGACGGCTTCAGCTTTATGCAGTTGCTACGAGGGAAAAAAGTTAAGTAAACACAGAAAAAGAATAAGAGGAGGGAGTGGTGTTTTTTTATTGGCATAGTCAAGAAGGGCAATCAGAAGGAGAGAAAGAAACTGGAAAACAATACCCTGGGTCTTCTCTTGCAGACCACAGCATAGAACAGACATTTTCTCTGCATGCCTTGATGTTCAACACCCTCCTCCATAGGAACTTTTGGTTCCTGTCCCTCAGTGACCTTCCTCGGAGGCCAGTTTCGTTGTCTGGGTGCCCTGCCGCTAAGATTTGCTTCTGGTGCCTGACATAGGATCCTCATCACCACACAGTCCCGGGACCTCGTCCCTGTGAAGCACATGCACATCTCACGGCCTCCATGGCACCCAGTGGTCCTCAACAGCATGTCCCTGGGGCCAGCACTCAGTAATTGTCCCTCCTTTGTGAGATGCGTCCAAACAGCCCACCTGGCTTCCTCTGAGGGTTTGAAGATGGGAGATCCTGAGATATTAGACTGAGAAGGAGATTATTTTTGGAGGTTTTCCAGAGCCGCTACACTGCCTGTTGCGTAGATACCTTCCTCTCCTACAGATAAAGGAGAAATGCTTTCAGATTCTTGGAAATATTTTATCTTTCCTCAGATAAATAAGATAACCTGAGGGAACCAATTACACCGTGTTTCTTGGCATCTGGCTGTGGAAACAGGCATTTGGCCACCTTTGCCAGACAAGCCTGAGAGTTTGTAATCTTTTACGCTTCTTCTCCTGGCAGGCAGGGTCAGTCCCACCTGGATCCAGGACCTCTGCAGGTAGCTCTAGGGGACCTCCACCTGGGTTTTTGGGCTCATCTCTGTTTTCTGGTGCAGAAAGAAGAAAAGCCCATTTTGCCATCCTGCGAGAACCCCTCTTGAGGACTCGGAGGCAAGGCAAGAGTTCTTCTCACAGCTTGCTTTTCCTGCCCGTAGCAGGTTTTGCCTCCTCTGGTGGCGTTCCCTGCAGTGGCCTGCTTTTCCCTCTGGAGATGCAGCCTGTAATGAGATCAAGATGGAGAAGCAGCCTTGAAGCAGCCCTTTGGCCTGCTCTAGCCATGGAGGAGGGCTGCCAGTGCACTCGTCGGTGGGCTGAAGTGCCTTCTAGCAACGATGGAGCCGGTCCTTCCAGGGCAGCGTACTCTTGCTTGTGATGACACCAAAAAAGCCTTGGCACTTTGCAGGCTGCTGGCACACACAGCTCTCTAGAGCAACTGGCAAGATTTTAAGGTTTTTGTCAGATGGGAACAGTGGTGGAGAAAAGAAAAGTGAAACCAGATGTTTTTCCTTACGGTTGCTTCATATTCATATGGGGGGGGAGGGAGTAGAGAGGCCATAAAAATATCATAACCCTTGATCCCTGAGGCTCAGCGTTATACTTTGCAAAAGCCAGTGCCATAAATCTGCACCTCTGCCTCTGCAGCCATGGATCCTGACGGCGCAAGACCATTGCGATAGGAGGAGAAGGGGGGAGGTGGGCAGAGCCTTTGCATTTGTCAGCATAAATGAGAGGAAAAAAGCCTTCTGAAACTTAACGCCAATAGGCTACTTCCATGGGGTCAAGTTATTTTTTCAGCTTTCTCTGGGGATGCATCAGTGCCGAGTCCTGAAGCTGACCATCAGGCTTAGAAACTTGGGATGTGTCTGCACTGTAATCAATCTACCCCGCAGGCTCCGCCGATGGAGAGGAGTTAACTTTACCTTCCCTAGCCCAGGCTCGCCTGTCAGTGCAGCGCTGGGCTGAGGACTCACCACAAAAGCATTCACCTAACTTGCCTGGCGGAGTTTTACAGCCCTTGTTGCCCCAAGATGCTGCAGCTACACTCGTCCCTGTCACCTCCGGCACCCAACCCGGGCATCACCGCATCACAGTGCAGCACTGGCAGCCATGGGGAAACTGTTCTGGTCAGAGGGTCTGGCTGGCACCAGACGAGAGCTGCGAGGAAAAGTCTGATCCTGAGTCATCTCTTTTTTTTATTTCATTCGTGTCGGAAAGGTTGGTTGTAGTCAGGAAACAACTATGAGGAGTGTCGGGCAGCCTCCTTCCAGGGAAATGTGTGCTCAGGTGAACGCAGGGATGGAGGAGAGGAAATGAAAGTTGTGTACACACATGCCTTGAGCCACATAAAAATTTAAGCAGAAAGCAGCTAGGCCTTTTCTGCCCTATGCAACAAGTGTTGTGATAACTGGTTATTCTTTTTCTTGATATTTATTTATGTTTCCATGTTCAGTTTCTGCCTACATGTCAGCAGCAAGGAAAGGCTTTCCCTAATCTGGCTGTATGAGTGTGCATCTGCCTCTCAGGGGCTGGGGTGGAAGATGACTTCAGCCACCAGTCCAAGATTCTGAATCTGAATTTCCCTGCAAGGTCAAAAGTGACTAGGTTTAGCCCCGTTTGGGTGGTATAAGCTGTGTTACTTCCCACAGGATACCGGTAATTTGCTGTGCTGGGCATAGTTACAGCCCTACTTTTGCTAATGGGTGAACAGGAGCAAGAACAACATGAAGGCGGCGGGTGTGCATGGAGAGAGCAGTGGGCTCAAATTCAGAAGATTTCATTCTGGATCTCAATTCAGCCAAAGACTCCTGTGGTTTCTGCAGTCAAATCAAGTAAACCAGCTTTTGGAGCCTTCTGCCTTTCTGCAAAAGAAGCGAGCTGCCTTTGGTCATCTCTGCTGGGTCCTGAGATTGCACGTTGTTCATCTGTTACGATAGCAGGACCCAACTGCTTAGAATAATTTTTAAAAGTATTGTCGTATGGGGGTTAGTACCTGTAAAATAATTTCATGGAATGGCTGCATTTTTCTTTGACTTTGCAACACCTTTTACTCACAAAGCGACTAAAAGTTTATTCTCTTTGTGACAGGAATTGCAGACTTTTTACCTCACTGCTCAAATAGCCTTCCCCATTGCCACACCAAATGGTGGAATGTCGGAGACACTTGCAACCTGCCTGGCATCGTCATCACGCTACTGGTGTAAGCACTGGCACCCTGGGCATCCTGGTGCACTGCAGCTATCAAAAAAGGATTTTTCTGTGGGTGATTGTGCTTCCACCAACTCTGTATTGACTGAGGTGTTCTCAGACAGACACAGTTCTTCTGGTCCTTCATCACTCACCATGTTTTCTAGACCTCTGGTCTAATCTCACATGTCCCTTTTGGACTCTTTCCAGTTGGTTGGTATTGAAGGGTTGTGTCCAAAACTGGAGAGCAATCAAGTTCTAGCCTGGCTTGTCCTGGATAGGATTACTTCACTTGTCCCGAGGGCTTTTCTCCTGTTTATACATCCAGCATGTTGTTTGCCTTTTTCCTAATGGTGTTGCAGAGTTGACTGACATTCAGCATATGACCCCGATTCTCCTCTGCTGAACGTTTACCGAGGCGCTGGCGTCTCCATCCTGGATCTGGGAACTGATGCATTTCTTCTGGTGTCTAACTCCTCGTGCCTGGGCCACTCGAAAGGTGCTGTCTCTGTGACCATTGCTTCAGTTTTCCTGGGGCTAATGGAAAGAAGCTTTTGTGATTGATTCACACAGTTGATCAATGTCCATTCTGGGGCAGGCCGGCTTGGCTGGTGGAGTTGTGGCAAGTGGGAGCACTGGGGGCACTGGGAGACAGTGGCAGATGCTGTGGGCAAGACTGAAATGCGATGGCTGATGTTAACAACGCTCAGTTGTGAAAATGCAAGTTAGCTCTGTCAAGGGATGGGTGTTGCTGGCCTGCTTTTGAAGTAATTACAAAAGATTGCCTGGCTGTAGAAATGAACATAAGGATAGTTTTGCATCTCTCTTTGAGCTAGGGCGTTAGTAATAGCCAGAGGGTGAGGATTTCATGTGCGTACCTATTGTCTCCTGGCATTTTGCAAAATGACTGAAAACTTCAGCCAGTTTGCGAAATGACTGCTTTCACAATACAAGAACATAAGGTATGTGCCTTAAAAGGCTATGCTAACTGAAACGGAGCAGTGACCCAACAGCACCTTTGAGTGTTCAGTGAGAGATGAAATGCGTCTGAAGAGAGAGGAGTCCATTCCCTCCACCAGATATTCTCCCTGTCGCTGCTCCAGCTGAGCACTTTGAAGCCATTAGAAAGGACAGAATGGCCTTTAGACTTCTGTTAACCCGGAACCTCCCCCAGTATTGTTGTTATTTTTAATTTTGCTGTTGTCAAAAAACTCTTCCCCTTGCACCCAGCTGCTTCTCCCTGCTCCTTTTGCTTTAGTTCAGTGCAGCAGAACTTCCCCGGGATTAAAAGCTGCTCCTTCTGCCATACGAGTGTTGGGAGAGGAGAGTGATTGCTGGGCAACTGAAGAGCTGGGGTGAAACAGTGTTGGGAAAGAGAGCACAATGTTCTTTTCTTTTTATGGAAAGTGATATATTACTATAGGCCACAGTAATCCAAGGTCTGCTTCCCAGCTACTTGACGATCAGCGAACAGGCCCCACTTGTGCTGTACTGACCATTTGTGCAGCTGTGGTAGGCATGAGGATGTCAATTAATCTTGATTTGTGCTATAGGATTACTTCATACAAGGGGAAATTTATCATTGGGTTTAGTTTCAGTGTACGTAGGTGGAACAACAGGGAAAGCACAGGCCTCTGCTGTGCCAGGCGAGTCGCTGGTCCTCACTGGAACTTCCCTGGCAAATTCCCGCTCATCTCCGGGGCCCTAACTTAGTCTAAAAGATGGAGCAATCAGCACATAGTACAAAATGTTTCGCAAACTTTGCCCAGTCTGTCCCCGTGTCACACCCATTTTAGGGAAAAGAAAAATAAGGCTTTTGCTCAGCCGTACAAATGGGCGTAATTCCTATTTGCACAGCCGCTCGAAATTTGTGAGATGCGGGGTGAGTGCCGAAATAGGTGAAGCCCTGCTTCTGTGTTAGAGAGCACGAGTCTGTGTAGATAAAAAAGTCGAAAAGACAAAAAAGATATAGGCAAGCACATGCTCCAAGAACAAAAGACAACATGTCTTTTAATACTCCTTCTACCAGCATCTTGAATCAGAGAAAAAAATGAATTTACCGTCAAAACTACAAGGCTCGGAGAAATAAACAAACAGCAAACCACAAACATGGTATTATTCGTGTGGCCTGCTTTTGCAAAGTGATGTTTGCTCAGAAGGATGAAGCTCTCATCTCTGAGGCGTGATAAAAAAGTACAGAATAACCTGACTTGTGACAAAATCATTCGACCTGCCGAGCTGTCGCTCAGTCCGGTGCCCAAGTCTCCGTTCCTATCCAGACTGCTCTGAAATGGGTGCGAGGCAGCACGTGCTGGCTGGTCTAGTCAGCACAGGTCAAAGCAGGGAAGAGGGAGCAGCGTGGCCTTTGGCAAAAAAAACCAACAAACCCAACAAAATGCAGTTCAGGGACCTGGAGAACTGGCTGCCTTTGTGAGACGGGGCTGAAGTCCTCGGTGCTGTGCCTCTGCCGCGATTGCTCCCTGCCTGACCTCGCTCGGCTGCAGCTAGCTCAAGTATGCCAGCCACGCCGACTGTAATGTGGAGATCACTGTGTGCGAGCCAGAGGAGAAAATAGCTGGGCAGATGGTGCTATATTAAGGAGAGCATCTCAGAATTGTCTGCTGGGATTCTCCGGGGGCAAGAGTCCGTCTTGGCCTCACTTGCTCTCTGCCTTCCCCAGCACCTCCTCCTCTTCTTCTGCCCCTTTTCTGCCTCCCAGATCCTCCTTCGCTGAGGAAGCCGTGGGGTGAAGGGGTGCTACCTCCAGCTGGAATTTGGAGGAAGGTGAAACCTGGGTGTATGGACCTTGTGCCCCATCCATGTCCTAGCAAGCCAGAGGCCCCTCCGTTCCCACGCCCCAGCCCAGCTCTGTGCCCTGCCACAGGTTCCAGGGTAGGACCGACGCGGCAGTTTTCCGCAGGGATGGGCTGGCACGGGCGAGGGAGGGCCTCCTAAATCTTCCTCGTCAGCAATCAGCTTTCTTCTCTTCAGACTCCATGGGGGGAAGGACTTGCAGCAGCATGTTTTTCCTTCTTCCTCTCCCAGCCTCAGCTCCCCTCCTTTCCCTCCTCCCCCTGCTCTCAGCCAGTACCAGCCCTGCTCCTCATCCCTGCCAGTTGTCTCTGCCTCCCTCCCAGCTCTCCCCTTCGGTTCCCAGCTAAGCTCCAGCGAGCAGGGCAGGGGCCGAAGGGGAGGACAGTGACAGGACACAGCTGCTGGCTGCTCTTCCCAGCTCTAAGAGTGGCCCCTAGTGACCAGCAGCAGAGCCATGGGCATGGGTGGTGGCATGGCGGGATGGAGGGCACCGGTGTCCCCTCGGGAGGAAGGTCAGGGCACGCTTCTCCGGGGGTCGCCTTTCGGAAGCAAAATGACACCCAGCTAGTGCAGAAAACAAACGGGAGAAGAAAAACGCTGGGATCGAGGATGCAATTGAAGCGCCTGAAGATGTGTGGCTTTGCGCTATCACCCTTGGCACTTTTTTGGTGGCACCAGGACCATTTCCTAGTGCAGGGGGGGGTCTCAAGGAGGCTGGGCAGAAGTTCCCTTGCCCCGTCTCCTCCCCAGCTCTGCTGGAAAACGATGTCCACGAGTTGCATGACTTTTCCAGCCCTTTGAAACATCCTAATGGATGGCATAAGACGGTAGATGAAAGCACAGGGAACCGTCATCCGCCTTTATCAGACAGGCACCTGGTGTTTGCGGGGCTCGGAAAGGAAAGGAGCTGTCTGGTCAGATGCGATATGAGCTCCAGCGCGGTGTATCTGGGCTGTGCCTGGGATCCCTAGGTGGTCACCACAGAAAAGTGGAGTGCGGAGAAGCCCTGGAATTGCTCTAAGTAGTGGATGTTCAGGATCCTACATGAACAGGCAGAAAATGCTCCTGTCACCAGAGTGTGAAAGGATCAAAGATGGAAATACTGGGATTGATTGTGGTGGGTGTCAGAAGGGATGCCTGAAGATAAAGAAGCACAGCAGCCACACAGGAACAGTAATGCACTCACTCAGAGGCACGTGGGACAGTGGCCATTGTTTGTTCTTTATAGTTCACATCTTACTCAGTTAGCTCGTCTGTTGTACGAATAATTTTACTATCTGTGAATAGTTTTCATGACACTCCTATTCCACATAGCCCTCTCACCATGTTTTCTCCATGCTAAACTTGACGGGTTTTTAAGGGGGAGGTTGTCACAGAAAAACAACTCTTGAACACTGAAGTGTTCTTGAACATTTAAAAAATTGTGCCCATGGCATTGCTCCCAAATAATTTTTTCTAGCTGTGAAAATATGATGCTCCTGGATTTACACCATATGGCTCTTCATATCACTGTTACCGACTGGTATTTTGCCCCAGCACATCGTGGTCTCTCTCAGGACCTAGTTTGCTGTTCATGATGCCTCTGTGTTCATGAGGAAAGAGGCAGGGGAGGTCCTTGGCTGCCTGGTGCTGGTGCTTGAGAGAGGGAAATACTAATTCTGTTGTAGAAAGCGATGTGACATGCCATCTGCACAACGCGGGGCAGTTATGGTCATTCACGTTCAGAAAAGATTGATTCACGCTGGAACAGGTGCAAAGAAAGGCAGCGGGAGGATTAGGGCATTGGAGAACTGAGGTTATAAAAGTAGACGAAAAGAGCTCGGCTTATTTAGTTCAGCACCACGAAGGCTGAGAGAGGGATATGATCGCTCTCTATAAATACATACTGGAGGTTAATGCTAAGGAGGAAGAGGAGCTATTTCAGTTAAAGGACAATGCTGACAGAAAAGCAAATGGGCATCATAAACGTGGCATGCAGGAACCGAGGAGGGAGGTTAGGTAGATGGGCATTGCTGAGAGCCGGATGAGGGCAGGGGGCTCACCTGCCCGGAGAGGCAAGAAGCACCATCAAGACCCGCTTTGTTTTGTGGTCAGGGGAGGAGAGATTTCCCTTGTCATGGTTTTGATGAGGGATTTAGGGGTATGGAGGGATGTGGCTGCTGGCGGTGGGGTGGAGGCCTGTGAGAGCTCCCCAGGGCTGGGGCTGCGGCGGCGCAGGGCGTCCCCAGGAGGCCTCGGACATTTTGTTCCTGGCAGAGCGCGTGGTCGGCTGCTGGAGCGAGCCCATGGTGGAGAAGCTCTCCCTGGGCGTGTCTGCCACTTGAAATCACTTGCATCGTGTTGTGCTTCAGATCTCTGACTCGGGCTTCAGATCTCGCTGCCTAAAAATGTTGGCAGTGTGAGCTGCTCTCTCGGGGATGGGAGCCGAGCGGCTGCTGGCTTTGCCAGCCTGGTTTTCTTTCCACCTCGTGCCGTACGCTCGCCGAGAGATTTCACCTATGGATCAGCGGGGTGGAGAGGAGCTGCCAGTGAAACTGCGCCTCATGCCGAAGCGTGCTCGGCTGGGGCGGGAGCCCTGCCTTTCCTCCTCGGAAGATGCTGCTGCTTGGCCTTGGGATGCTCTGCTGGTCTGGGGCTCTGAGCACACCCCACCTTTGGTGGCTGAGTCATGAGGTGACATAAGGTGATGCAGACCTAGCTGGCAGGGTCAGCTTTTACTGCTCCTTGCAAAACAAGTAGCATCATGGTCGTGAATATCCCAGCTCATGTGTTTCAGGGCTTTCCGCTCCCCCCACCTTTTCTATTTTCATTGCTTGAGGCTGAAGACAACCCATGGGATGAGTATTTCACTCCTGACTTCCATTCAGCTGTTAAGTCAGGATGTTTGCCAGAAATGTTAATTCTTTCTTGTACCTTCAGGATAATAGCTGGGGATGGTGGATGGCTCATTCAGGACGAGACGTTACAACACTTTTATTCCTGGCATGGGATGGGATGTGGCTGTACTGCCTGTGGGTAGGTGCTTGGCTAACCGTCCTTCTTTACGGAGAGATTTATTAATTATTTTTTTTTTATTAAATACTTCTTCTTTTATTTTGCCCAGTGTGGTCTGCTGGTCAGGACATCCTGTATGTGCCAGAAAGGGACCCATCAGTGCGTGTGTTAGATACCTGCTGCCCTCTAATGGCTGCCTGTCCCTGCGGGCCTTAGGACAGCCCAGGTTATGTGTATTCAGTGAAAGAAATCTGCTTAGCTCAGAGCTTTTTCCAGGGATTTCATAGCATGGAACAAATCTTTGGCGAGGCAGTGTGGAGAGATCTCTTGAATACCCTTCATGATATAATGTGCCTCTTCCCTGCACTCAGTGCAAACCCCATCTTTCGCTCCTTGCTTCTGTCACATCCCAGCCTGCTTTGATTCCTGTTAGGGAAGTACTTGCCTTTCCTAATAGCTTTAGATGCGGTTTAGAGGGTGGACAAAGGAGAATAACAACAGCGCAGCCCTTGAACTCCATCAGCTTTCTGCAGACCATGGTCAGAGGACTTGCCAAACGCTTGGAGAGAGTTCAGACAGCTCTATTTGTGAGATGCTTGACTGTGGTAACGAAGACACGTCGTGTCGACTTCTGCTGGTTCGCTACCAGACGTGTAATAATGTCTGCTCTGTTCTGACAAAGCTATCGGTGCCCTGCCTGCCTTGTTGACTTAGAGGGATTACATTTTTTACCAAGGGGGGACTGTGCGGTTCCCTGCTATGCTGCTTATCTGCGGGCAAGGTACAGCACGTTGCTCCCTCGGGAGCTTTTCTTGAACAAGCACAGGCCCCCTGGAAAGCCTGAGGCTCGTCGAGTGTTGTGCAGTCTTTCTGGTTTTCTCCCCCAAACCAAAATCTTTAAGGCCGTGTAGGGGTACACTGCTATATTGGAGCAGCACAAGGCAAGCAGTAAGATATCTGGAAGGAATTTTGCAGATGAGTTAATGATCAGCAGAGTATGAAGAATGGTACCGACAGAGCCTGCATCTCTTTGCCAAGGAATCTAGCATCCTACTGAGGACTGGAGGCTGTAAGCGACAGGGGAAAACGAAAGATGAATTGCAGTTGAGTAGGCAAACAAGCACTCTTGGAGGAAAGTTCCAGGGGCTGGAGCCCAACTTCATTCACAGATTTCTCCCTCTTTTGACCTAACTACTTTTGCTAATTTTGATAACAATCTCAATGAGAACACAGGATCACAACTGTTGTTTCATCACAGTTTGCCAGCCTCAGTGAAAGTTTAATGAAAACAGCAAGGCTGCGATCTTTGATGTTCCCTCTTCTCTCCAGCCTGGAAAGAAGACTTTTAGTGCTCTATTTATAAAGTGTATTTTAAATGTGGGTTTGTACATTTTGGAAGGTAGGGGGTGAAAGCCTGGCGTCATTCAAATCAGTGGGAGTTTTGCCATGATTTGCAAGGGCCAGAATTTCATCCTTGTTTATGTAGTTTTGCAGCCAGGCTGAAGAACTATGAGGAGGCCTGGGCCAGAAAAAGAAATCTTGAATCTCAATGCTGTTGCTAACAGTTGGGGTAAAAATGCTGGGAAAGTCCCAAGGAAATCGCACTGGTAAAGAAGTCATGTGTTTAGCTGGCCGTGTTTTAGGATGCTTTTTTTGTGCTCTCCAACTCCTCTCTCGCCGCCTGAACCGAGAACGATGTGCTGCAGACCAACCCCATCTGCAGAGAGCGGCAGTTCTGACATGTAGCCATCTGCAATGCCTTCCCTGGCAGGGGAAACGCTGGGTAGCTTTGCAAAATCAGATAATAGGCGGGTGCAAGACAACCAGAAGTCTGAACATACTTAGTAAGCAATGTTCCTGACTAACAGAGGCAGCAGTCGGTTTAATAGCAACCCGCACTTGGTAGCCAAAGCGCTATGGGATGTGCTTGGATCAGGTTTGGGCATGCACCAGGTTAAAAAAGTGCGCTGTTAGACGGGTTCCTTTTTCCAAGCTGCCATTATAGGTCAGTGCAGCACGCTGAACAAGATGCTGCGTGTGAGAAGGATTTCTAGGTCACATCTCTGCGTCTGTGAATCCGTGCCCACGGGGTTTTCAGGTGGTCTTGCTATATCTAGTAGCACTCATCAGCTTCTAAATTCCCCAGTCTGTGTCTGCACGGCAAAGAGCATGTGCAGCTGTTCATTTCATTTGACAAATCCTCCACCTCTTATTCCAGAATAACAGTCAACATGCTTAAAATTTCTATTTTGAGCAGAACAGTGAAACCAGTAAGTTGCAGTGTAGTTTTTAGCCCAGAAAGCTGCACTGATTTTAAAAATGGCTACATCTGCGCAGCTTCTTCTGCTAAAACACTGGGATGCAAGCTGCCATACAAACTAACCTGACCATCCACACAGGTTTGCAATGCTTTAAAGTGGTTGTATGATTTCAAACTCATTTAGTTTATTATTATACCACCCAAACATAGCACCTTGCGTACAGGAAGTTTCACCAAGGGCTGTGCTGGAATGTTAGAACAGGCAACTCTTAAGGTAGAGGTTTGAGCTAAAAATAAGTCACTCAGTCCAAGTGTCCACATAAGGTGCTATGCTCCATAGCTTATCTGGTGACTTTGGGGGAACTACACTGAAGAATGTTGGTGGAAAATTTGGTCCCAGGCCCTGATCTCAGAACCTCCTGTAGGCCCCAGAAGCACATAAAGCAAACAAACACTGATGCTGGTTTGGTGCAACACGGTCCTCCCCACAGAATTTGCCTCAGAAGACTGAGAATCCGGTCAAGTACAGACTGATCCTGGACCCGAACATGATGGCTGAAGAGTTGTTGGATTGGATCTTACAGGCCTTGTTTAAAACAAACAAACAAATGGAACAAAAAAAGACAAAGCCAACAGTCCTGCTGACACAGGTTTGATTTTCACCTCAGGGAGGACCTACCTGATTTGACACTTGATGGATGAAAAGTGAAATTGTTGGGGTGACTTTCCGGTTTTCTTCAAATAAACACGCCAACACTCCCATCAAAAGCAACACTCTACACAGAACCAGTTTGGCTTCCTCTCCTAGGCGGGACCCACCAGAGAGATTTTTGTCAGATCTCGCCAAGATGCTGGTGGCTGTAATAAGTTGGATATAAACAGGGTAAAGAGACATCCCACGGGCCTTCCCTTGCCCCTACCAGTGGGAAGGGGATGGGTGAGATTTCCCTGCTGTTGTTCAGCTGTCGTTTAACAGAAGAAGCTGTTTTCTATTTGTGCTTGGGCTGGTTGAGCAGCCCCGTCTGCAGCTGTATCGTGTTACGCAGTTATGCAACCCCATCCTCTCTTGCAAACAATGACAGGAGCAACCTAAATCATGAAACATAAAGACTATAATTAAAGAGGGGAAAGTGCTTATTTTGCATTCGGATACCCACAGCCAATTCAGATTAGCTGAACTAGCAAATCGCTTGGCACAGGCTTAATGAGGATAACATTTGCACTGGACTAAATGATGGTTGTTTTACCCCATTGTCAGCCAAGACAGTGGTGTAACCTGACCAACGCTGCTGCCATGGTTTGGGCAGTTCTCTCTCTTCTTAACAGGCAGTGAGATTTACACCGGGAGCAGGAGGAGCCCTGCAGTCAAAGGCTCTGCCTCAGATTTTGAAATTATTAGCACCCCGGAGGAGCTCTGGTCCAGGATGATGCTTCAGGTCTGTTTCTTAGGATTGGAAGTTTGCTGGTCTCCAGATCTGACAGTATCTGCTCAGACTATGCCCCATGTTTTCCCTGCCAGGCTTACCCTTTTTGCGCTAGCTGGGGGGGTTATGCATTGATGCAGCTTGGTGCTGCAGTTAGCTGTGAAAAGTGGAAGCCCCCAGGCAGGAACTCTGAATTTAGAGTGTATGTGATGGTGCAAAGCCTCTGAAAGCCTTGGAAAGGAAAGGGTTTCTGAACCCCCTACTCCCTGCCTCTCACCTTCCAAAGAAGAAAGAGCCACAGTTTTAAAGATCTGATATTTCTTTCAGATTTTTCTAGCTGGAGGTCTTCCTTGGGGAACCCAGATTAGTAGCTTACGCAGGCATTAATGGGACAGCAGCTGTTTAATGTTAAACAAAGAGAGATTTTCATCCAACTGATTGCTAGATATTTGAGTTAAATAAGAATTAATTAAGAGTAAAGGCCCTACTTCCCTTCTAGCTTGCAAATTCTACACCGGTGAACACCTCTAAAGTAATTCAGTTGAGTTTTCTGATTTGTGCCATGGTTGTCAGGACTCCAGAAGTTCCAAGCTGAAATAGAAAAAAAAAGGTGGATGTTTTTATGTTGCTGTCTGGGGGATTATGAAACTATATACCTGCTGGATTTTCAGTTGACCCTAGTGATATCTATCAGGGGGAGGAAAATAACGTAAGTCTAAAATGTAAAATATGGGGAAGATGAATTGGCACAATTTTGATGCTGGTGGCTCCACCCACCTGTTTTAATCATGCATCTTCCCCTTTTTCCTGCTGTAATCATTCTCTGTGCATAGTTAGAATTATTTTACAGATCACTGAATGCCAGAAATGATGCAAGTTACATTGTCCCAGTATCAGTGACACCCACATCTTGGTAATTTATATTGGATATGAAGATAATTACCCTTGACTTCGTCAACTGGGTCAACAGTTTAGTTTATGAAGTGCTCTGCAAAATACTGATGACAAAACACTGCAGCATCTGTACCGCTGGTCGCATAGCGAACACTGTCTTGTCCCACTGTTGTCCAAAACCCTGCATTATCCCATCCCACAGCCATCCCAACACAGCCAAAACTTTTCTATCTGAAGAGTCAGGCAGCTCTTCAAATAGGAAAACATTGCACGATATTGAGTAACAGCTCTGTTTCTCCACATATGTCCATTTTTCACAGTTAGTCTCTCATTCCTTTGCCTTGGGGTCTGAGAGGAAAAATTCAGGCATCTTAGCCTTGAAAACAGCTCTGTTTTATCCAGACAGTTGGCTGAATTTGAGATGGCATTATTATGGCTGGAGACTGTGTTTACCAGAAGGGTACACTATTACATTTTACTGACTGAAGTATCAGTCAGATACGAGGCACTGCCTTTGCTGACGTAGCAAGCCACTTCTCCAGCCCAGGTGTACCTATATACACCAGCTTCCTCGCAGAGCCCCACCTCCAGAGATCCTTCTCAACTCCCCCCAGGCTTTAGACCCTTGATATTTTTTGTACATCTGAGATGAGAAGCTCAGCAGCCCTAGACCAGCCTAGCTTTGCTTCTGCTTAGCTTTGCTATAGGCTTTGGGTGGGAACCATGATGATTTTATGTTTTAAAAAGCCCTTAATTGCACCTGTGTTTAGATGTCTCCTCTCTTTAGCTTAGCTGAGCTCACAGCATGTTGTTCATCATGTGCCTGAATGTATAGCAGGTGACCAGCCTTACGTGCTGATAGAGAGGAGTTTATTTACAGCTGGGATCATTTCCAAACTATAAGGCCCATCAGAGCCTGGCCAGGTTTGTCTGTGGAGGCAGGGGGGATTTGCAAAGTGGAGTTAATGGGGTTAATTCAGCACTCCCTTGCCTTTAGGGCTGTACTAAGTTGCTCACCTGCTTTTAGTCAAGCAATGCAGCAGCAGCTGGTGCAACCCACCATTTTCACTGCCTTTATATTTGACCCTCCAGCAGTCAGCAAAGAGATGCTGGATGTGGCTTTGCTAGTAGCTCTTGCTTTCCCCTTAGGGAGGAGAGCAGTGGAAGAGGAGGTGGCTGGAAATGTTGCTCCTAGCGCAGGTTCCTGCCCTCTCCTTCATGGAGACAAGCTGACCTGATATTCCCTCTATCTACAGGAGCTTCTCTGACTCTGAAGGTACTGTTGACAGGCAATTTTTGGAGATGTGTATTGTTTATTTTTAATTCTCTAAATATTGCTTAAAGTTCACAGATAATTGTCCATTTTATTGCTTTTTTTTAAAAAAAACGCAAACAAAACAACACACAAACCAAACAAAAGCTGCTTTGGGAATACTTAGGCTGATGCTCAGTATTAGAACTTGGCTTTCTGTGATGCTGCAAGGAGCATGGGGAGATACAGCTGCCTATGGGCTGCAAAAGAAAGGCTCTTCAGCAGCCGTTGGTGTCACCCTTGCAAAGATCCTGGGAAAGCTATTTTCATGGGTTGCAGTGCCTTGTTGGATGGAGGAGCCGTTGGTTTTTGGATGCTGCTTTGGAAGTCATATATTTACAAAGTCAGATGCTGATATCAAACACTTGGTTACTTAAGAAGGTGGAATTGTATGTTTTGTTGGTGTATTCTTTTTCCTCCACGTCTTCCCTTCCTCTAGACAACTAGTCTGTTTTCTTCTTTAATTCTACAATGCCAAAAGCCATTTGAAACAGGTTGTTCTCTTTTTCAGGTCTCCATAGTTCTAGTCAAATTCAGTGTTAATCTCTTCTACATATGTTAAATATAAAAGTTCTTGTCTGGTTAGAGTGCTGTTTTTCTCAAGTCTGTCCTTTCTTTTCTCTTTATTTTTTTGGAATCAAATTTATGGTTACCTCTCCACAGACTATGAAAGTTTCTTTTTATTATTATTTTAAGTAAAAAATATAACTGCCGTGGTGTCCCACTTCCTGGATGACATTGGCAATTTTACATGTGGCTACTGACATTTCAAGAGAACCATCTTATACAGGCAGCCTGTGTTTGGCTAAATTTAGCAAGTCATGGATCAAGTGGCAAGTATGTTCCAACCCTGAAACCTATTTTAGGGAGGAACTCGGCATAGACACCAAGAGGTTAAAAAGCTGTGTGGAGGAGAAGAGAGGGGAAGGAAAAAAAAAAAAGACAAGAAGCAAAATATTTTGCAAGAATTGTTGCTATGTTCTGAGCTTCAGCTCTTGAATACTGTGGTTCTGAATCACGTTCACTGGGGAAACAGCTGCAGCTGTTTAAGATGCTACTGCTCTTCAGCTGTTTGTTACCTTCCTTTTGCACGCTGGGGTCTGAGCATAAACCCTCCTCTGCAGCTTAGGCTTAATGCACTGGCTTCAAACCTGAAGCAAATAAGATCCAGGCATGTACCCCTCTCCCTCAGCATCACTGGGGAGTGCGGCAGTCTCTGGGAGGGCTGGGGTGAGTGTGGATCTTGTAAGCAGCCCCAGCAAGTTTCTGTAATGAGTTTGGAAGGGCTGTATTTATGAGCACTGTGTGCCTGGGAGTCCTGACTGTACTCTGCTGTCCCAGATCCTGAAATGTGTTTCTACATATTCAGTTGTGACTGGGTTAGTTAAAATTGTTTTGGAAAATTGACTTGGCTAAACCACAGAGAAACCATGGTGTGGACATGCTGGTCTATAATTAATTGATGAGCGCTAACCAGATAAAAACCGGTTGTCAGCTCACATAAGGACGTTCATATGGGTTTGTGCGTGTTCAGCCAAACCGTTCAAACCCGGTTTTGATTCAACTGCTTCTAGACACTGTTTATTTTCTCCTGTAAAAGCGCACGCTGGCAAAAGAGAGGTGTAACGCTGTCCCAGAGCGGAGGTGTACCACTGCGTGCCCATCCCGTCCCTCCTGCCAGGGCTGGAAGATGCGAAGCAGGCTGCCTCCCTGGGAGCCCCGCCAGCGGCTGAC
>NW_009725698.1:81145-90244 GCF_000703405.1 Apaloderma vittatum
GCACCTGGTGCTGTCTGCTCCGGCAGATATTGGGAAAGAGGTTGGCGTTTGCTGGCATAGCCCCCCTGCCAGTGTGCCTGCCGCTCACCTGGGCTTCAGCCGTGAGCTCGCACAGCTCCAGGGTCTCGCGTTGCCCCAGCCTGTGTGGGTGCGGAGCTGGCTCAGCCCCTTTCCTTTCCTGCTGGAGGAAGGAGAGGGATGAAACTAGGCTTGGGGGCAGCTGAGTCATGAGGTTGGCCCCTTGATTACTCTTGGGGCAACTTCTTGCTTGAGGATCCAGAGGTATGCTAGAAACAGGAAAAGGACAGCTTAGTTTCTAGTGGGGATGCTGGGCTGGGAATCTGGAAGTGTTGGAGGTTCCCAGCTGTGCTACTGGCCTCAGCTTCCCCTAGAAATAAAAAATAAAGCTAATAACTACTCCATCATTAAGTTCAAGCTCTGGAATATTGAACGCTACTTAAGGGAATATTCATGGCACTATCACATGTTCTGTGTTTCTATTAGCAATGGAAATAAAATATGGAAATAATTTGGGGATGTAACAGGCTCTTCATCGTGTAGCTGGCTTGCCTATTCTTTTGCTGAGTTCAAGTCAACTGGTGAAACAGTTTAGGGTCTTCTGCCTCAGCTGTTAGTGCAGTGTGAGAATATTTTTTTTTTAAGTTTTTTTTACCATAGTTGCAAGAAAATAGGTGCTCCATTTTTTGTTATGATGCACTAAACAGATCCTTGTTCTTACTGAATCTTAATGTGGAGGCTTTTGGCTAGCCTGAAAGGCATCCTGGCAATGATGAAACTAATGCAGTAAGTGCTTTCAGTCTCCAGGTATTTTGGAGAGATGCTTTCCGAAGCATTCATTACTTTTTAAAATTTTATTTATTTTTTCCTTCTTTCATAGAAATCACAAGAGCACTCAGGCCTAGAGACCCCTTGATCTCTGCAAAAAAATGAAAGAAGGCCACAGTTAGCTTTCTTGGTATTCTTAAAGATGGGGAGGTGTGTGAGGGGGAAATCCCACCCCAGACCTGAAAGGAAGTGTACTTAATTTCCCCTGCCTCGTGGTGAAAAAAATCAAGTATTTCTCAAACCCCAAGAAACTCCCTTGAAAAATTGCAGAAATCCAATTTAGTGATAATGTTTTTGCAAACAGCCTTAAAATCTCAATAGAAGAAGAGTTAAACCTCTTGAAAACCACCTTGATGTTGTTTGGGGCAATGCAGGTTGGGGTAGGGGTTTTTTGATCAGACTTGCCCTCCTCAGTTTTTGCTTCTGTGGAAGTAAGCAAAAGTAGGAAAGGTCATTTCAGCCCCTGCCTGCAGGATGTAGTGGTGTTGAAGAGCAGAAAGTAATACTTCAAGGCTGCTTGGAAAGAAAAGAAATCTAATTGCTACCTTAAATCAGTGAAATGGGCTCTTTCCTATTGATTTTCGTGAGGGCTGCTGCAGATGCTAATTGACTGAGCTGAAATTGCAAATAAACTGAGCCTCACTGAAACTGATGGAGAGGGAGAATCTGTGTCCCTGTTTGTGGTAGGAGTAGGAAATGGATAAGGCCCCTAATAGAACTTGAAAGATGGAAATACTGGACTCCCTGCCCCAAATGCATGCTTGTGATGGGTGGCATGGGCTTCAGCTGACTATTGACTTGTCAAACATGAAAGGATTGAGAAGAGCAGGGAAAAATGATGGTCTCCTTTTAATGATGGAGGATGGCTGTCCTACTGTCTAACTGCTGTTGAACATGCCATCCATCTCTCACCTTTCCTCTTGTTCCTCCTCCCTGACTCTCAAGTGAGCTACTTGGGGAGCCAAACAAACTTGGCACCCCCCCACCCTCCCAACAGTGATTTTTATTTTATTTTTTTTCTGGTAGGATCTGGTTGCTCAGGAGTGGCACGGATGGCCATGCTGAGGCTTGAGGGAGAAGCACAGCTGCAGACAGAGGTGGTGAGAGGTAAGAGGCAGGGATCTGAGGGTGATTTTCAGGGGAAAAAAAATAAATCTGCTGAGTCCTCTGTTGGCAGCCAAAGGTGTTAACTGGCTGTGTATCTGCTTGCAGAGGATGGGGAGCCGTACTAATGTCTGGTATTGACAGGTTTGTTGGTGCAACCAGCCTGTTACTGGAGGTGACTGGGGAGCAGCAGGTACATGCTCTGCTCTGCTGTACCCTCTGCAGGGCGGTAATCTCTAACAGAGAAGGGGTCAGTGGCCCAAAACTGCCAGTACCCTTGAGCCCTGTAGCAGGAATAGCCAGAGCCACTGTCAAGTTTTGAAGAGATTTTTAAACGGGGTATAAATTTCAAAAGGCGACATGAGAATGTGAGCAAATACATTGCTTCGCCTTGTTTGATCTCTGCTGTGTTCACAGCAGGGGTGGCGTGGTGTGTGGAGGAAAAAAAAAGGAATTTGTTCATTCTTTGCAAGAGATGGAGGGAACACCTCATCCAGCAACCAAATCCACTTGTAAGGCAAGCCTGCCGCTCCCTACATTTTTGGCTTGCTGCTGAGGTCAGAACGGGTAACAGTAGCACTGTGCTGGGGCTAGGGTTGCTCTAGTTGTGAGAAGGGAGCTCTGTCCTGTCAACACAGGCTGAAATAATCTCTTGCTATGGACACAGATTATATTTAAGTCATTAACACTTCAGTAATAAACCTCTCCTCACACGGTAAAACCCTAGGAAAGTGGCTTTTGTAAAAATCAAATGATTGCTTGACTGGGAACTTTCTATTTCCAAAGCACGTGTGTTGGTGTATGACACTAGACTTGCTCTGGCAGAGGTAGCTGCTGAGGCACTGCAGCCCTACCATGGTCTGTCCTGTATTGGAAGGCCAGGTATGAGTTCTCTCTGTGGGAGAGGAGGAGCTGCCAGGTCCCCAGGAAATCTGGTAGTTGGGTTAACTTCCAGAAAAACGAGTGCTTGTGGGTAGCTCTTCTGACGTAGCTCAGGAGCTCTTGGAAAATGGCTTGCTCTGGTGCCACCAGCCAAGGACCGCCTTCCTGATGTCCTTGGTGGAAAGCTGTGTGAGTACAGGGTTGTGTGAATGCCTGCTGCAAAGGCAGCATTTCTGAGACACGTTGAGCTGACTGCACATGCACAGGTTGGCTTTTCCACCTGTGTATGGTAAATGATGTCCAGGGAAGATCAGGCATGTAGTCCTCATGTGGTGAAAAGAACTTGTGGCCTGTCTCTAGCCAGAAATTTGCGTGCTGCTGTCCCAGAGCACGTAGCGTGCAAGGCCTCATTTACTGGTAGTTTCTGCAATTGTGGTAGAGAAGGGCCAAGTTTCAGGGAGGGGCAAAAAAAAAAAGTGGCCATGAGAACTTTTAAATCACTAAAAAAAGGCACAGGCACTGCAATCTTTGCTATGACTCATCTGGGCGCGTTACATGAAAAAGGCAGCCTGAGAAGTTGTGGACCTCCTTGTCCAAGACAGCAGCGCTCATTTGTGAACTTGCTGAAGCCCTGAAAGCAGAATTGGTGTAGGTGAGCAGTTCCTATGCTGGGCTTCCAACCATGGCCAGATGCAGCTTGGGGAGAGCTAGCAGGTCATGGCTGACTAGTTTCTTCCCACCTGCTGCTTCCACTGCTGCTAAACGAGTTCGAGAAGTAAAAATCCAGTAAATATGTCCTCCTCATCATCCTTCCCCCGCAAACAAACAATGAAATAGTTGCAGGGTTATCAGTAATTCCTGGGTGATGGGGCTTTGTGCTGCAGTGAGCATTGAACATGGGTGTTGGGTTCATCTGTGAGGAAAGCTGGCGTCTGCATTATCAAAGCGTGAGTGGAGATAGTTTCAGGATGTTTTGGCAATGTTTTCCCCACTTTGAATTTTGTCCCGGATTCATGGAGAGTCAAAGCCCTGCGGTGTGCTGCAGCAGCTTGTTCGGTCACCTCCCGACGGTGAACAAGCCATGCTCCCGTGGGGCCTCGTTAGGACATGAAAGTGCCGACGGATGAGTTCTGGCAATCCTCGCGGCATCACCGCCTCCTCCTTGGGGATTTGGGGACCCTGCTGACTCTCAGCAGGGAAGATCATGTCCCCTCAGCTCAGCAGATCTTGGTGGGGAGGTCTGTGCTGTTTCACTGTCCTGCAGCCCAGGCCCAGGGCAGCCAAGTGCCGCCGTCCCCGGCTGCTGTTTGCTCAGGGAGCGGGAGTCGGGTGATAACGTGTCCCTCGCGATAAAGCGCTTTTGTTGTTTTCTCCACTTGGGTCAGAGCTAAGGTAGGTGTTTTGCATTGCCATGCGTTAAGGGTGTAGGCTGCTTAAGAGAAATTAAAGGGACTTTGAATGGGCTGGGTCTCGGTGTCAGAGGGTTAAAACAGAGCAGTTCCGGCAGCCTCGCTGGATAACATCACCTTATGCCGAGTAAACAGCTCCATCTTAGCTAGCCAGCCCTTCAAAATCTTTGTGGGAGAAACGGTTCTGCCATCGTCCGTTTAAAGAGCTGCTTTTATTATTTTTTTTGTTGCCTTTTTTTTTTTTTTTCCTCCCAGAAAGACACTTGCCAGGTCTCACCGTGTCTCTAATGTTACCCTGGGAAAGATTAATGGGGGGAAGGAGGAGGAGTTAAAAGTAAAAAAAAAAAAAAAAAAAAGGCAGCAAGCCCTGTAGCAAAGCTCAGCAGTTTAACAGTGCCACCTCCTGGATGCCGGGCGAGACAGGGCTGTCCCCGCTTGGCACTGTCGTGTCCCACCTTCCGAGGTGACCGGCGGCAGCCCTGAGGTCCCGCACCGGGACTTCTCTCGAAGCGCTGCGGCGTGGGAGGTGCAAAGGGGAAAATCGGCTCCAGCTTATCAACCAGGAATGGTTTTTCATGTGCAAAGGCTGGCCCAGGCAGGATTTTTCGGCTTCATGTCAACAGCACGAGTCTTCAGTGTTTATTTCATCTGCATGGGTGGAAAAGAAGCCTTGATCTTGCCTGCTCTCCTAGGGGCAAGGGGCTCGGAATATAAAACGGTTTGATTCATAAGGAGGGACAGGACAGATCCTCTTTGGTAAGGTCAGCTCAGTTGTTTAAATGCTGGTATTTAAAATTCATAAAATGGTATTTGAAAGCAACAGTTAAAAAGCTGTTTTATAGAATATAGAATTGTCACGGTTGGAAGGAGCCTTAAGGATCATCTAGTTCCAACCCCCCACCATGGGCAGGGACATCCCCCACTAGATCAGGCTGCTCAGAGCCCCATCCAGCCTGGCCTTAAAAACTTCCAGGGATGGGGCTGCCACCCCCTCTCTGGGCAACCTGTGCCAGGGTCTCACCACCCTCATGGGGAAGAACTTCTTCCTAACGTCCAATCTGAACTGATCCATCTCTAGCTTCAGTCCATTCCCTCTAGTCCTGTCACTACCCAATATCCTAAAAAGCCCCTCACCAGCTTTCTTGTAGCCCCCTTGAGATACTGGAAGCCATAATAAGGTCTCCTCAGAGCCTTCTTTTTTGCAGACTGAACAACCCCAGCTCTCTCAGTCTGTCTCATAGGAGAGATTGAAATTAAAAGCCCCTTCCTACAGCACTGGTGTAAATCTTTCTCCTTAGAAATGAGCCCAGATTCCCTGATGTGAGGGGTTATCTGTTACCCCATGCTCTGGGCCCCTGATCTATTAATGCCAATTAGCAGAGGACATGGGCTGCTGCATGAGGCAGTGTCTGTGTAGCCAGGCAGCCCTCACTGGGCGCTGCTGCAAGTGCCAGTTCGAGAAGTTAAACCAGCGGAAAGCGCGAGGCAGAGGTGAGCAACTTTCTGGTGGTGTGGTCGGGAGAATAGACATAGAGCAGAGCAGGGTGAACCTGGTGTGGGGGGTGAGGAAGGGGATGGGAGTGGACAGCTGAGGTGGAATGGGCATGAGCACAGCTCCAGTGCATCCTGAGACACATACTCTCAGGATCATTTAGAGATGCTCAGGACATTATATGCAGCATTTTCCCTCTCTAAGGGAAAAAAAAAAAGTCTTTGCATAGATTCTACTAACAGTATGGGGTTTTTTCTTTCTTTTTTTTCTCTGGATGGTACAAAACTTAGGCAATACAGCAGACCAGCTTTCTAATTTTTCCTCTGTTGTACCACTTTGGCAAGTTCATTGTATTTATATCTGTGTTTCATGGTGTTCCCCCACCTTCTCACTTTCATCTCATCCTATGGTGTTTCCTGTGGGTGTAGTTATTAGGAATCGAAAATGGCAGGAATGTCTAGAAATGGCTGTGATGGAAATACCTGGTAGTGTGGTAGTCCCTTCTGTGCAGCACTTCAGCCTGAGGTAGAGCAATGCAGAAACCTCAGCAGTGGTTTTTGATGCAAGGAATGCTGCATCCTGAGATCTTGACCCTTCAGCTGTGCTGAAGGATTTGTGGTATATACCATGCTGGAGAATTGGCTGAGCCTAAAATAAGTAAATAAAGTAACAGTGCAAATCCTGCGTGGTGACACAACCAGGAATTCCTTCAGCCAGTTTTACTGCGGAAGCCTCCCTGTGATCAAGGTACAACTGAATAGTTTTGGACTTTCTTCCCAACAGCTCATGACAAGTCTTCTGCCTACCAGTCACTTCTGCCATGTCTAGAAGTCTCATCCATTTAATCCATCCTTTAGTCACCACCCTTTCCAGACAGAGTACATTGATTGATCTAGCTGCATGCCCTGACACTGAGGAGATGATCTTCAAACTTTAACATTTGTGTATTACTTCTGTTTCACCTGTATTTGGGGCTTCATCCTAAGTGGAAGGTAAAAGCCAGAAAATTTGCAGAATAAACCTCTCAATGCTGATGGCAAATTCAGTTGTGTGAAAGCTTGCAATCCTGTGTAATGTGCTCTGGGTGATCCTGCCTTAGCAGAGGCAGTTGAACTAGATTATCTCTGGAGGTCCCTTCCAGCTCACAGGTGGACTAGGATTTATTTTTTTTAATATATTTTTTTTTCCCCTGCAGAATACTCTTGTGTTGTTAAACCCAGAGATACCAAAAAGCCTACTTGAGTCCTAGTCTTTTACCTTGGCTGTATTTGGGGTTTGTGTCTGCATTGCTCTTTACTGGTGGCCAGTGGGAGCAGTTAGTTATTGTCACCATTACTGTACATGAGAGCTGTGTGAGCAAGCAGCAGTGACTTGGAGGTGAAAAAACCTTGCAGTGTTTTTTGCTTGCCACCTTCTGCAACTGCACTACCAAAGCTCATTGTAAAAGTGGCTCTAGGCCCGTTTATTTATTTGTACTCATCATCCACAAGATACTGATGTATCGTTGAACTCTCGTGTCTTTTGTCATGTGTTTACCCTTGGAGATGTTGATCAAAGGGTTAGGAAAGGAAAAGTATTGTGTATTCCTTATCTGAATCTGCAGTTCCCTAACATCCAGGGAGGTATTGGATTTGATGCTACTTTCCTATTTCTTAGGGAGCAAAATAATCTTTGAATAATAAATATAAGCTCTGGGGCAAAACCGTTAGTCCTTACTGTTGAATTTTATGAATGACAGAATAGTGATTTCTTGGCCTGCTGCAAAGCAATAGGAACTCCGTGTTGGGACTAGAAAGCTACTGACACCTTTTGCTGTGCCACAGTTAATACATTGGTTCAATTTTGATTTTTATCTAGATACAACCAAGGTGTCTCCAGCTAAGTGGTGCAGATTGGTGTAGTTTCCAATATGAGCAGCTTGAACTTGAAAAAATAGAGGCAAAACAAAGCCCCTTCCTTCTGTTGGTGTCTCTCTTGGCTTTCAGAATGGGAAATAGCTGAGGCATAACTTGAATAAATCAAGTAGAAAGAACAGATGAAAGTTACGTCACTGTGTTTTAGGCTGAATTAAAACCTATTGCGCAGGCGCTGAAGTTCTTGCTTCAGTGACGGTGGGGTGAGAAATCAGCTCCTAGGATGCCAAAAATTTTCTCTGCTCCTGATTGTGTAGCTATACATAGCACTTGAGGGGTCCTGGGGGTGCCCAGGCAGAGCCCTGCTGGCAGTGAGGCAGGAAAGAGGGGGCAGATCGCTGTCATCGCAGTGGTGCAAATATTGAGGAGGATCTTTGATTTGGGTGCTCTAGTAAAGAGCATCTCAAGCATTCAGGAGGGAAACCTGGTTATGGCTTGCTCTCCTACCCTGAAGCAGATGGTTGTTTTCCAAACTGGTGTTTGTTAGGTAGGAGAAGGAGGTGAAGTTTTGCAAGGGGCAAGAGAGCATCCTGGATCAAAGTATTTCGTTTTTCAAGGTAAAGCCGCATTAAATTGAGGAGAAGCAAATCAGCAGCAGTGAAGAATAATCTGTGCATTTTATCACTCTACTAACTCCAGCTGTAAAATTTACCTTAGGAAAGCTAATAAAATGGGAGCCACGCAGGCAAACAGAGGGCACGGGATTATCGGTAAACATTTATTTTGGCTCTGGCGGAGCCACTCTCCTGATCAAAGCGATCGGAATTTGAACCTCTTTCAAGTTGTTCTCTGCTCAGTGGGGAGTGCCCTGCTTGTGCATTGATGGCATCAGTATCCTCTGTGTGGCTGAGTGGAAGAAGGAAAGTATCAGTAGGGAGAAGGAAAGTACGTGTAAGGCTGCTTTACTGCAGTGTGAGACAACAGTTGCTTATTTTAGCTTTGCCAGCCGCTGCCTGGTTTAGGAAAACAACCTAAGACTGCTTGTATAACTAGATAGTGTAAGCATTATCGCAGGGCCAGCAGCGAATGCTTTGCCATCTTGCAGGCTCATGCCTGGCAGACTGAGTTAGCTCTGCAATCCTTATCAACAAAATACCCCACTGGCAGAAATCACCTTGAGCCTCAGGTTGGGCCCTTTGGGAGCCTCATCTCTGTCAGGTCTTTGTTCAGGGTTCCCCCCTCCTCCCCCAGCTAGTGATGCGTGAATTCCTCTTGGCAATTAGTCTCCTGGCTGAAGCAAATTGCTCCGCTCTGATCCCTTCAGGCTCCATGGTTGGTGTCTGGTGTAGGGGGTGTCTCACTTGGTGACTGTGGTGTTCTAGCTCAGTCTCACTTGCTGGGGAACTACTTAAAGAACTTCTTGGAGGAGGTAACTACTGAGTGAGGAATGTGCAGTTGTGTCATGGACAGAGGCAGAGAGAGGAGAAGCTTTTAAGGCCTCTTCATCAGGATC
>NW_009725698.1:90275-119525 GCF_000703405.1 Apaloderma vittatum
GCAAACATTTTGCATCTTGCTTTTTAACATAAAAAAAACCAACAGAAAAAAGGCAGCTCTGTTTATGACCTCCTTTTCATGGTTTCTTTTATCCCTGTTTTTGTTCATTCTGTGTTTTTTTTTCCTGGGGGTGTGCTGTGAGGTTTTCTTGCTGTAGGGTTGGTTGTTTTTTTTTTTTAATTTATGGTGTTTAATTCTGTTTGGGACATTGTTGCAGGCACCAGTGTCCTTGAGTTCACATTCAGTTTAAGGCCAACTTCTAAGGTGTTTACACTGGAGAGGCAAATGGGGAACTGTACCTGCTAATACCATGGCTTTCCTTGCTGGGTCAGGGCAGTGCTGAAGAGCCACAGAGTGTCCCTGCCTTGAAGGAGAGGCTGGGCTGAGCATCCAAGAAAGAGCAAACAGCAGAAAGTTAACCCTGTGGGTGTTAGTCTGCAGAGAATTGCTTCATAATACTTTTTTTTTTTTCACAATTCTTATTTTTATATGACTCTGCGTTGTCTAGTCAGAGCTAGGCCAGGGTACTTTGTGTGGAGGTGTGGGTACTGGGGGAAAACTGGAGCAATCTGGAAGGCTGGCAGAGCAATGCAAGCAAGACTTCCCCCTCACTGTCCCAAGGAACCATATGTGATGTTCTGCCCTTCTATCTGCCACAGCCAACTCCCTTGTGCTGTGTGAGGAAGGTACTACACCCACCGTATGGGGTCCAGGAAGGCTGGAAATGAGGGTCTCTGCAGCATACAGCCACATAATGAGGCTGGATGGGTGAGAGTTAGATTTGTGGGTGGGCCATCAGGCTGATCTGGGGATTTCTGGTATAAAGGAGCAATGGAAGATCTGTTCATGTCTGGCAGTCTTGGACTTTGCCTGCTGCGATGCAGAAGTCTCTGTGACTAGGCTGTGTATGGCTTGGTAGAAACATTGTAGTAGCTGTTTTATCTCAGCTTTGATTATTGAGTGTATTTGTAGCACGCTGATCATTGTGTTTGCCTGAGCCCTGTGGGGGCTCCTGGGGACCAGACTCCCTTCCCATCTGTCTCACTGAAACATTTGTCAGTCCCAGGAAGGTTAGTTCAGAATAATCCACTAAAGAGACTGGGGTCTATATTCTAGACAGATTCTCCATCATAGTCTATTGCATGAGACCTGAGGGTGAAAATAACTTCATGCATTACCTTCCTAGTGCCCTCTGGGACAAAAAAAACCTTGCTTTTTGTTGGAATAACACTATTTACACAGCTTGTTCCCCTTGCTCCTCTTTCTCATGCTGCAGAGCACGATCAGAAGAATAAAATGGCGTTATTTTAGGGCTACACTGGAGCGTATGGAAGATGTATGGGATTTAAACAATGGATCTTTATGGGAAGAGTAGCATCTTTCAGGATAGCAGGAGTAACAATATAAAGACACCTCCAAAGCAGACAATCTTGCCAGCAAGGGCTGAGACCCCAGGATCTGGCCATGGGGCTCACTCGTGCCTCATCCCTCCAACTTTAAGGTGAGCTGGCTGGAAATGTGCAGATCCTTGTTTTTGCCAAAACCCAACTGCCTTCTTGCTTAGGTTGCAAATCCCTGGAGGATGTGGCTCATGGGAAACTGAGATATATTCAGAGCCTGGATGTTGCTACAGTGCTGTTACTAAGTTTTTTGAGGCTATTTCGGAAAGACAAATGCAGTTGTTGTCAAATGTGTTTGAATTCTGGTGTAATAGGGTGAATACATCATAGGTTGTCTGGGACAGCAAGGGATTCATCAGCTGTGCTGGGATCAATGAAGATGAGCCCTGTTTTTGTTGCTTGACCAAGCACAAAGGTGTCAAATTAGAAATAGCAGTTCAAAGAGGAAACTGAGGCATTTCTTAGGCTGAAACCCTGCTTGGCCAACTTTCCAGCCCAAGTTCCTAATCCCATGTGCTGTCCTGTGCTTGGCTATTCTACCTACCCATCAGGGATGTCAGCTGCAAAGGCTCCTGGAATGAGAGGGTTTGGGAATGTCCTGCACCTGGGAGTGTAATTTGTGTTTACTTCTCTTAAGGCTTCATGCTCAAGGCATGAAACAGTTTTTCCTCTGCTAGCATATGTGTCAACATGACTGATATTTCATAATAACAACAAAAAAAGTGCTTGTTTAACTTGTTTCCCTCAATCTTTCGCCCCCCACACTTTAAGCTTTGAGTGGATCCTAGAATCATGAGGAGAAATGAGAAAGACTTATTCTTTCATTATGAATTTATTGAGGAGCAAGAAGAGCACATAGCTTAGGTATAGAATGATTCAGGTATCACTTGACATTAAAGAACAAAAAATTCCAGGTAGACTCCAGAAGACTCAAGTGTTATGAATCCAGTGATAGGCTATGGATCACTGGAAAAAAAGGCATATTCCTTCTGTTTGGTCTTTATTCCATGGTTGTAACAAAATCTATACCGGTGGAGGCTCCAGACAGGCCCCAGGGAAGATTGAAGACGTTGAGTGATGTAACCACGTAATATGTGATGCATATGAAAGTCTTCCTCAGCCTGTGTTAGAAATGGAGTCTCCATAGCTTGTTACAAAACAATGTTTACACGCCTATCTGTTCTGCCTTGTGCAAGTTTCATCCTAAGATGGGAATGTTGGTATCGGATACTTTCTACCTGCAGCTGTATATATTAGAACCAAAAAAGTGGGCTACAGTGTGCATTTAGAGCTAAAATTACCACTAGAGGGTCTAGTGACTTCTTGAAAATAGTGAGTTTTAAAGAAGAATAGCATTAGAACCACCATGTGAGAATTACTTCCTTCAGAATCATTGTAGCAGGCAAGCAGCTCACTTGGCTTGGATAGCTTTAGTAGTCTGTAGATTTCGTGAAACTGGTTTGTTAATAATCATAATCTAAATAATTTTTCACGGTGAATTCGGCACAAGCGACCATGACGTGATCTTCATTAGTCAGCTTTGCTAAAACAATGTAATCTCCCTGTATGAGACAAACACAAAGCAAGAGATTAGCCCATCAGTAGTACATAAGTGTTAATGTTTCTATGAAATAATCCTCTTCCTAGAAACAGAATTACACTTTTCCCAATCAAATTCCTCCAAAACCTTTCCTGTCAATGTTTCGGAACTGCTAAACGACTTGCCCGTATTTTCTGCCAAAATAGTCTCATCAGGGATATTGGCGCTGACAGCACAAGTTCAAAATTAAAACGGTGCAAGGGGAACAAAATGTTTTGATGCTTAAAAATGCCTTTCAAATCTGTGTAACTTTTTGTGCTTCTTCTGAGCAAGCACAATATGGCCTGTACTGTTTAGTAACTGGAAGGAGAAGAGGTGCTCAGGTGTCTGGCACTTCTCTTCCTTGGATCTTGTTCAGCGTGTATGCTGTTGTCACAATGAATTTTTATAAGAGAGCACCTTGAAGGATATGTATGTATAGATGACTCAATCTGTGGTTAATTCTTATGTAATAAAACAAGGGGTAGTTTAATTTCAATTTGTGTAGCTAAAACTAATAATTCATGAGTCGTGTGGTATTTTTGTGTGTTTTTGTGGTGGTGTTTTGTTCTTTACTGGTCTAAACTGCAGAAATGTGTTGATGTGATTGCTCGTAGTCCTGTGACCCGAAAAGCCCTTCTGCCTGGGTGCAGAGCTGTGACCACCTTACCTGTGGGATTTCTTTGAGTCCCAGTGTGACTGGTCCCTCATAGTAGAGGTGTTCTGAAAAGCAAAAATGGCGATGGGTGGTTAGACATGCAGCACACGAAGGAAACAAGCAGCTGATCGTAGATGCTTTTTCATAATAGCACTTCAAAGTGCTCCAGTGACAAGCGTTACGGAACTGCAAAGTGCTCTACACACAGTCTTGCAACAGCCCTCCAGGGAGAGATGTGAGGGTGTTGCTGCCTTATGGGGAAAGCAGGGCAGGGCCTGGATTCGAGGAGGACCTGCAGCCCCTGTCTGAGTGGAGGAGAGGGGCACAGCTTTACACCACTGGGTGGCTGTTCCCACGTCAGCGTGCCTCCTGCAAATGGGGAAATGAAAGGGGAGGGGGATTGCCAGGCGCAAGCCCTTTAGCATGATCTGTTAAACACCTGCAGCTACAATAGCTGAACTGTGCGGTTTTGGTAACTTTAAGAAAAAACAATCTGAGCTGAGTGTTTCCGTAGGTGTGGACTTAGGACTGCTTGCTGAACATGACCTTAAAGTAACGAGAAAATGTCTGTCTTGCTGCTGAGGAGTCCCCACCAAGAAGTTACATGTACTAGAGCCATCATAAGTTCTGCTGGTGACTGAAATAGAATCCAGGAGTTCCACCTTCTGATCCTCATCTCCCTAGTCATGAGGCGTGCTTGCTCTTTGAAGAAAGGGCAACTTTGGCATTAATGGACAGAATTAGCAAGCTGTTCTGCAGTTCCTCCTACTTTTTCGTAGCTCACTAGGTCATACTGCAGACTTGACTAAAAAAAAAAAGGTATACATGTTTCAATATTTCAGAATTTCTTGCAGAACTTGCCCTCCACAACTCATGGAAATGTCTAAGAACTGTTTAAGGATTCTCTTTTTTTAGGTGTCATGAAATAGTCCTTACTTTGACAGTGACAGAGGAGTAAGTGTTTCATCATATTTATGAGTATGTGCTGGCATCTTGATGCTTGTTGCTTTATATAGACTTGATTTAGTCCAGCCTCACTGTACTGGTTTAAACTGTTTCTTGTGAAAGGCTGGACAAAAAGTTTGCAATGTGTTTCTTGTATGGTCCCTCCCACCATGCAGCAGGTATCTGAATTGGAAAAGTCTATGGAAGGTGTTACCTACACATGCAATAAAATATTAGCTAGTGCCTTGTGGCAAACTTGTAGTCAAAACTAGGAAAAGAATAGGAGAAACCTGGGATATTGCCAGTGTTCTACACTTTTGCATTAATGAGGAGTTTATTAAACATAATGCTCTAATGATCCTTGGAGGTGGAGACGATGCAGCACTTCTCAGTGTTGCCCTGGAAAAAAACTACTACTTATTCTATTTGCTGTTTTGGTATGTTTTGGCTTGTCACTCTTGAACTGATCAACCGTGCTGCAGCTCTCGTACTGTACTTATTGCCCTCTGCATCCCTGGCTACTTCACCTGGACACCAAGGAGTCTTTCTTTTTCACAGAGCAGTCGTTATTGCTGCTTGCTTCTGTGCACGAAGCAAGAGCCCTGAAGTCTGACACATCTTTGCTGCAGAGAGCGTGACTCAAGAATTTTAAAAATACAGTGCAGCCTACTTCTCTGTTTGCAACTTTAATAGAGTGTAAATGGGAGTTAAAGGCACTGCAGACTGCATGGCTTGAGCTGTGTGTGTGTGTTGATGTGTGCTAAGCATATTGCGAGCTGCCCCCTCAGGGTGGTGCGAACCATGCAGTGGTGTTGCTCACGGCTTGCGTGTCCTCTTGTTCAGTAGGGAGCCTTGTTTGACTGTCTCTCCTTCAGTCACCTCTGAGCCTAGCAAATCTTGGATAGCAGCAGGTGAAAGTGGAGAGGAAACTGGGCTGTGAAAGATCACCCTTCCTCAAAGTCCTCTTCCACAGGGCCATGGAAACTCCTCTTGGATCATGGGGCTTGTCAGTCTCACCTAGGCTGTTGGAAAACCATCCAGAATTTAAACATGCAAACACAGCATTCAAGCTTTGCAAAGCCTATATTTTGAAATGAAGTAGGAGTCACCAGGCCATAAATTTGTTTCTGAAATGAGGGCAATGCTAATCTCCTTCAGTGTAGGTAGAAGCTATTTTTTCCCCTCCTCTTTGCTGTGCCAAAGTAATGATTATATCAGAGCTAGATGAATGCAGTCTTAGGGCTCTGCCTCAGCCATGTCTGAAGTTTTCTGCGATTACTCTGGTATGTGGTAGCTCTGCCTTTGCTCAGTAATCAATGGAATCACTCTCATGGGCTGTACTATTTTTTTTTTTTAGGGAGCCTTCAGCTGTGGAGCTAGGTGCTGTGTGTCCAGCATAAGGTCTGTGTTTACCGATTTGTTCTTCAGCGTTGCCTTATTTAGGTCTTTCTAACCACAGATCTTACTGTGGTTCACAGTTATTAATCATAAAATATTAAAGGTTGGGGAAGAGTGACTGGAAAAGATGCCTGGCAGAAATGGATCTGGAGGTGCTGGCTGAACATGAGCCAGCAGTGTGCCCAGGTGGCCAAGAAGACCAACGGCATCCTGGCTTGTATCAAAAAATAGTGTGGCCAGCAGGAGCAGGGAAATGACCATGCCCCTGTACTCAGCACTGGTGAGGCCACAGCTTAAATCCTGTGTTCAGTTCTGGGCACTGCAGTATAAGACATTGAGCTGCTGCAGCAGGTCCAGAGAAGGGCAACAAAGCTCGTGAAGGGTCTGGAGAACAAGTGTTATGAGGAGTGGCTGAGGGAGCTGGGGTTGTTTAGCCTGGAGAAGAGGAGGCTGAGGGGAGACCTCATTGCTCTCTACAACTACCTGACAGGAGGTTGTAGTGAGTAGAGGTCAGTCTCTTCTCCGGAGTAAGAAATGATAGGACAAGAAGAAATGGACTCAAGCTGCACCAAGAGAAGTTTAGACTGGGTATTAGGAAGAATTATTTACTGAAAGCATACTGAAGCATTAGAACAAGCTGCCCAGGGCAGTAGTGGAGTCACCATCCCTGGAAGCGTTCAAAAAACATGTAGGTGTGATGTTTGGGACACAGTTTAATAATCATGATAGTGTTGTGTTGACAGTTGGACTTGACATTCTTAGAGGTCTTTTCTAACCTTAATCATTCTATGATCATGTGGAGCTACTGGAAAGAGACCAGTAGCCACTGATATTATTAAGCAACTGGAACATCTCTCCAATGAGGAGAGGATGAGGAAGATGGGACTCTTCAGCCTAGAGAACAGAAAGATTAGGTGAGAGCACATCAATATGTATAAATACCTGAAGGGTATGGAGGACAAAGCCAGACTCTTTTTAGTGGTGCCAAGTTACAGGACAAGAGGCAGTGGGCACAAATTGAAATGCAGGAAGTTTCTCCTGAACATCACAAAGACTTTTTTTATCACTGACAGAGGTTGCCCAGGGAGGCTGTGGACTCTGCATCCTTGGATATTTTAAACAAGCCTGACTGGACATTGTCCTGGGCAACTTGGCTGTAGGTGGCCCTGCTTAAGTAGGTGAGAGTTGGACTAAATCACCTTCAGAGACCCTTTCCAACTTCAAACATTCTGTGGTTCTGTAACCAGCCCTCTAGAAAACTCCTGTGAATTCTTTGCTTCTGTGATGGGAGGGAAAGGATTATGCTGCTTTGAAAGTACATCTTAATAGGAAAGCAAGGGCAGCTTTCACTTTCAGGTGGTTGAGATCTGCCAGGAAATAATATGAACCCATAGATCTACTGAAATTTATCATTCATATTCACTTTGGTCCATGGCAAGCTCCTCAGTGCCTATGCTGGCTAGATCAGACTTTTCAGAGCTTGTTCAACATTCCCCTTGCATGAGGTTTTCTGCTACAATTCCATAAGTGTAAACATCCTGCAAGGCTTTAAGGACTTAGTTTATCGCAGCATCCCTCATATACATTTTTCTCCATATATTCATACATTTTTACATTTCTCCATTGAAAGAGAATGAACACATCTGCTGCAGTAAGTCTGTCACAAACGCTGAGCCTAGCTCACTGAAAGAATGCTCTCCAGATGTATTAGCGAAAAATGCACAAACATTGGGAACAGTGTAAGTCACAAGTGCTTTTTTTCCAATAAAAAAAGTCTTTCTTGGTCTACTGGTAAGTTATGGTGTCTATAAAACATACTGCCATCAGTGATGTGCTTTCAGTCCACCTTCTGTTTTCAGCCCTTTTCCTTAAAGACTTAACTGAAGGTGATTTCTGTAGAGTATCCTGGAAAACATTTCTGACATGCTGCTTATAAAAGGTGATATTACTGTACTTATTGTAGCAGCTTTTCACTGTTGTTTCTACTGAAAGCAACTTAGTCTTTTTTCCTGCTAGTGAGCAGGCCCCTGGTGGCTCTGAAGTGCAGCTTTCATATGTGTAAGAACTTCCTGAGGATTGCTTCAAGTTACTAGTTACCATTTATCGTGAAGATGCCTCTCATCCCTGACAAAACACCTATAATGAAATTCTCACTTCTCTTTCTCAAATCTTCCTTGCACTGAAACTCTTTAGACATTCTCACACTCTCATACTATATAAAGGCCCTGTACATCTGCACCCACCTCTTCCTTTTTCTATGTTTTACATCTTTTTAGTTCTTAAATGCTACATGTTGGAGTTCTTCTAGGACATGATCGTGCACCCATACAACTGACATGCAACTTCTGTGAGTTTTAGGGATGCAGGAGTGATCTGAATAACCGCCAGCCTATGGATGTATAGTCAAGTGAGAAAAACACATAGAAATACATATATGGGTATGTGGGTGAGAAACATCCACTCTCTTTACACGGGAGGAAAAAAATGAGATGGGCTAAGCAAGATGCTGTTGAGTATCAGCCCAAAGACTTAGCTTTGTGGTGTAGCTGCTTTCTCAGAAACACGCACGTAAGCTCTCAATGCGATGCCCAGTTCTGTGATTCACGTTACATCTTCTACTTTTGTATGCTAATACTATTTTGGGAACTTGCTCGCTAACACCTACTGAAAGAGACAATAATGTAAAGAATGGCGGTCTGAAGGGAGAGGGGTTTCTCTCTGGTTTGGGAGCGTGCACAAGGAGTCGTGCAAGTGCTCTGATGGTGCTTTTGTCAGTTGGGCGTAAACTTTTTCAGATTTGCAGAGGATGCAACTATATTTTGTCAGGAAGCTTTGTTTTAAGCCTGCAAGTTGCAGTTGGCGCATTGCTAAATATTACTCTGGCAGGTCTTTTTGTCTGATTTTAGTGATTGCATTGGGAAATCTGTTAAATCTTATGTAACTGTTTTCTTCGTAGGAAATGGGGAATAACCAGCACTTTCTACTAAAAAAAGAGGAAGATCTGAGTTCCTGGTATGCCACAAAATCTAGCAGCTTTGTTTCTATTGTTCTTAAATGGACAATGTTCTGTTTCTTTGCCACATTTGAGCTTTCAACTTCATAACAGGCATATAGCTCAAAGAAAATTCTATTGAGTCTCAGTAAGCAGTGCCAGATGTGACCTTGGCTTAACATAAATAGTAAATACTGTATGATTTTGACAAACATGAAACCTCCAGCTAATTCTCCTAAAAAACTTCCAGTCATGGCAAAACTGCAGTGTTATAGCAGGGAAAAGTAAAACAACCCAAACACCCAAGATTTTGCCACATCTGGCTCTCCTAAGTCCCTTTTCCTTGTCAATTCTGCTCTGCACATCCACATGAGTGAGTGGACCAGCAAAGCTCGTAGCAGAATTAAGTTCTGTCTCATTTTGGGAGAGGGAGAAACAGGTAATTTTTGGCATCCTTGTGGAAGGCAAGAAAATTCCATGCAGAACTATATTTGAACACAGGTCAGATCTGGCCAGATGTTGAAAGTGTTACCTGTACAGCAGGGGGAAAAAGGGGATCTGCATGAAAAGCTTCAGCTGAAAGTGCTCTCTGCTGCTTTGTACCTTTGCTAGGCTGTGTACTTGGCCAGTCGCAATGCTGCCCTTTCTGCACGGGTATTAGGTCTGACTTAACAGCAGTGCTAATGTGGTAAATTGTGGCTCTACTGAATTGCCTCAAACAGGTCTTCTACTCAACTCTGCATCTTAAAACACAGGTTAAATCAAATGTCAACTAATTAAGAAATACCACATTTTCAGTTTGAACCTCAGTCTGAGAAAGTTCACTTCTTTCCCACTGTGATTTAATTACTAAATAAAACCACTTAACAAAAACTACTGAACAAGGGGATGTGTATTAAAGTGTGTGGCAGAGGTCCTTGCACTAACTTAGAGATGCTTCTAAATGAAGATATATAGTGTTATTTAAGCAACCAACTATGGCTTTATATCATAATGTACTTCAATTAGTAGAAACAATCACCTGTCAGTTTAAGATTAAGTGACTTGAAAACCCCAAGAGGTTTTGGCTTTGTGGCTTAATGTGTGAATAGCAGTTTTTTGCTCAGCCCAGGACTGACTCTACTTCTCCGTAATGTATTCTCTAAAGAATGTTATTTAGTACTTCACCAGAGTAAGATAATTTTTCAGTAAGTCTGTGGGTGATTTTTTTTTCCCCATTCATTGTAATTCAATTGAGGAAACCTCTGAATTAATTTTTTGTCTATGTAGCTTACAGGATTTACGTAATTAGTTGCTCATGTAGCATTTCTCTATTATTCTTTGTGAAATTTCTATGCTGTATGAAGTGTCACAGTAATTTTCCAGGGGCTGACTTAGCAGCAGTGCTATGCATGATCTTTAAACTCATAACCCTCACACATGAATTATTGTGGTGTTATGAGGATGAAGATGGAAGTAAAGGAAGGCAGAGCCTCAGAAACTAACTGGTCCTCTAAACTCTGAAATTTGCCTGCAGCTCTACCTGTTTATTTCAGAATAGACCTAGAGAGATGATTGTGATGCAAGAGGGATTTCAAAATAACTGTTTAAAAGATGTGGATATTACAGTACAAGAAGCATGATCGTAGCTCTTCCAGACACACAATGACTAGCTGTTCACTACCTGGGCTGGGTTGTGGTACGAGGGACCTTGAAGTGCCCAGGTGCACCTGGGACCGAAGATACCTGCTTTCTGGGGGAAGCTAATGCCACTGTAAACTAATTGGTGCAAGTCTGTGCCAGCTGGCAATTTTAGTGGCATGAACTGAAATCATCCAACTGCTGCAATAGGCATGTGTTGAGTAGAAACAAGTTGCAAACCATAGATGGCATCAGATAGAATCTTGGTACAAATATCCTTATTCAAGCATAATTCTTAAAGTGAGTTAAGAACTGCCCTTGAGGATAGGAAGTATTACTTGCTTAATAGTGAAGAACATGTTCAGAATGGCTTGTTTGTTTGATTATTCATTTCTTTTGCAGAACTGGTCTTTATTTTTCTCATACTTCTTGCTCACATGACAATCACGTGGCTATAAATAAAGCTTATGGACCTCTCTGCTGTTGGATGGGGTCACATTACGACAGCTGTTTTTCATAGACTTGAAATCCCATGTGTGTGCAGTATTCTGTGATTAAAAGAAAAGCAAGCAAACAGGTTAGGGGAAAAAGCAGGCTCTGAAATTAAA
This sequence comes from Apaloderma vittatum, assembly GCF_000703405.1. NCBI lineage: Eukaryota > Metazoa > Chordata > Aves > Trogoniformes > Trogonidae > Apaloderma > Apaloderma vittatum. The sequence continues at coordinate 101,476 of NW_009725698.1, forward strand.
ATGTCTCTGTCCTACTATGTTCCTGTCATCTGTTAACATGCTATTGAAGTAAACAGAACATTGCGATGTATTGGTGCGTTCAACAGCACAGCGGGTGCATCCTGCTTGGAGCATTCAGTAGCCGTCAAACACTTAGAGTGCCACCTAAATTACCTCCTTTCTTCTTTCCACAGAAAATAAGCTTAGAATGACCGGGCTCGCAAAGCGCCTCTGAATAGGTTAAGACGGTCTTCCCATTCATGATGAGGTCAACTTTGACATACAGTTCTTTGATGCTGTGTCCTGCAAACAATGCAGAAAGAGAGCTCAGAGAAAGTATAAGAATAAATAAGCTTGTTACTTCATTTTCACGGTTTCTTTTTCTTTCCTTCCCCTGCTGCTGTTTAAGTTGTTGAATGTTTTCACTGCAAATTTCTAATATGTAGAAATCTATGCTTCAAAACCAGGTCTCTAAGTCCATTAGGGTATATAATAGGTGATGTAATAGCATATATCTTTATTATTAAATAGACTATGCCCATGACTATTTTCTGACTTTGAGGCGAATTGGCATAGTAAATCTTGTGTCCATACACCTGAACTTCCTTTCCTACTGTCACTAGCAGCGGGACCATACCCAGTGGGCCCCCCAGGAGCAGCCTGAGGCCTGTACAGCAAAGCAGCTTGGCGGTGCTGGGAGGTTGCCTGCTTGTACCTGGCTTGCTAACAGCAATATAGCCAGAGAGGCTACTGGATTTAGAGGGAGGTCCTGTACTCAGCGTTGTTGGAAAAGGATTTGCAAATGCCTGTTACATGATTTTGCAGACTTGTTTAATTTTGCAGCCACCTGGAAACTGATGCTCCTCAGGCTAAAGGGCAACATATCTCACTTTTTGCACACAAGGAAGCACCTTCAAGTGTTAAAAGACACTGGACACACATTATGTTCGTCACTGGAAGCATATAGCAGAACTTCTGTGAACTTGGGGCCAACAGGGTTGCAAGAAGGTGGCTTTCCTGTGTGAGTATCACAAAGCAAGCTATGGTTAATGTTAACTCATGCACCCAGCCCTTTAGCTCAGATGCAGTTCTGCTTTTGCCCTGTTGTTGCTGATCAGTCAAGTGCTGAAGGGTATAATTTCAGCTAGTGCAGGTGGTGAGCTGGTGGCATGACTGTGTTTCCTGAGGCTAGCACTGTCCCAACATGCTTCTGTGCATGCCAAGGAAAAGGGGGACATAGGTGCCCCCACCTTGCTCTGTGAGAGTCCCTTCAGTGTCTTACCTGCAAGGGTCGGCCTTGGCAATCTGGAGTGTGCAGGTCATGCTGACACAGGAGTGTGGGTGCCGTAGCCATCTCATTCAATAAGACTCTCTCCAGACAACTTAGGTGTGAAGACAAGCTCTAGAGCAGACCCCACCTTGGCTACTCTATGTACAAATGTAGAGTGGGAGAGGAATAGGATCTGAGGGGCTGGTATGACCTGCTTAGGCTGGCTTATGTTGTCTGAGGCTGAAATAACAGGATTGACATTTCTGTAGCCCTGCACAGGTTTTGAAATTTTTCAGAAATGAAGCCTGTTCATATTTTAGAGAAGGCTGTCACCCTTGTTTACTTCTTAATACCAGCACTCATACATGCATTACCTGTTTATGGCATGAGAGAATAGCAATTCACTTACTTAGGATCATTGCAGCTCTGATGTTAAAGGTGTGCGTTGTGATGTCAGAACAACGGTCAATGCTGAAAGCAAAATCTTGCTGGGGATCTGTTTGGAGACAGAAAATAGTAGGTAATAGATTGTATTTTTAATGGGATACTGATTGTATAGAAGAAAACACTAAAGTACAGAATTGTTATAAAAAACAGATTAAGTATTCCTTAAAAATTCTCCAAAATGTGCTCAGCACTGTGTTTAATAGCTCCTTCTGTCCCTCCTGCCACTTCAGTCTGAAGCATGTTCAGGTGATAGCCTATATGTGGTTAAAATCTTCTGTGTTGGGAAAATGAGCCAGCTTCAGGGAAAGCAAATTCCCCATGGTGGTGGCTAGTCAATACTCATTCAGCAGTGAAATCTTAGCACTACTGTTCTTCCCAGGCTCTGCGCATCCCCATTCCCGCCTCAGCACTGATGAGCAATTGGTTATGATGATTTTTTTTTAATTCATTTGCATTTCAAGATGGTTTAGTGAGACTGAATCTTGAAATGGGATGACAAGTCCAAAAATGGGAAAAAAATGGTGTAACTAAGATCCTGCTGTATTTCATGCTGGACCCACCACTGTGTGATATTTCTAGAACAGGAAATATTCTACATTTAAGACTTTAGCAGACCTGGGCTCCAAGAAAGTCCTACAGCTAATGACTGGTGTGAATGTGACTCTCGGCATTTCCTACGGTACCCTTTTCTCTGAGTCAAGCTCCGTAGCTCTGGTACAGACATAATGGCTTTCCTCCACAATTCCACCTTCTTCCTTGTGAGCGTCCACGAGACTCCATGCGATGCCTGATGGATTGCCAACATGTCACCCTCTGGTGACAATTGGCAGCGGCAGCTGACAGCTCAGTTGCCACAACCAACAGCACATGCAAGTGTTTCCCAGAGCTGTGGCTGGAGACTGAAAGATCTGGCCAGTTTGGAAGCATATCATCTTGAGCCTCAAGACTTGCTTTAGGGATAGGTTCGTCCCTCGTGGTGGTTTTCCAGCCAGACTGTCCATCCAACTTCTCCTGTGGAAACCAGAGAAGTGACTGTGACATGTGCAAAAGCAGCCATAGGCTGCCTGGTTTACATAGAGCTGGTGGTGACAAAATACGGGTTTTGTAGTTGAATTCTGTTTTATTGTTGCTTGAGATAATCTTCTCGCTGAATTGAAAATCATGGGTTGGGAGAATTTCCCTTTCATGCTGTGGTGAAACTTGAGTCATGGGTGTCCTCTGTAAGGCTGAGCTGTCATCTCCATACTCTGACCCGACTTTTTGCAGCTGAGGGGGACACCACTGTAACAGCTGGCAGGGAGCAAGCCCAGGTGACCAAAGCATGGAGAACGTGAAATGAACACAAGTGCTGGGAGGAGCTGGAGGCTCTAAGCCAGGCTCTGCAGGCATGTGGATTGTTAGTGTGGTCCAAAAGGAGCTCCCAAGTCTCAATTTCTGGTAAATTAAAGTAACTGCTTGAAGGAGGGGGATAAAAGGCACAGGTATTTCTTACAGTTCTGTGTGTCACTGCTGCATTTTGTCCTCCACAGCACTAAAGCAGTGTCTTCAAGTGAATGATCTGCTTGGGACAAAAAGGTAGTGCCTGAAGTTTACTGGATCAAGTGTGACAAGAGTCAGATGATCGTCTTTCCTCCCTTTCTGCATCCCTGTCAGTTCTCGCTTTGTTATTGTGGCTTCAGAAGCTGTTGCAATCGGGTGGGAGAACGATTTCCTGCTCCAGCTGGAAAACATGCCAAACTTCTCTTTTTCTCCAGGACCGTTATGCCTGCTTCCTCTCTGATCTCTACTGCCTCTTGGGGCTTGGTTTCCTCTTTCCTCTGGACTTCTGCAAGAGCCCCTTTCATTTCCGTTTCATGTGTGTTGCAATGATAAAGTTCAGGACGCAGCTGCTCAGGTTTAGAGGACTTGGACACTGATGCCCACAAACAGTGCTTGTTGTCAAATGGCTAAAATTGTCGGCCCTGTAATTTCCGGGGAGACTCATGGTCGAAAATGGGACTGCAACATATACAATGCTCTTCTCTTTTCCAAGGGGCTAGGCTGTACTTTAGTCAACAAATTGTAGTATTAGGGCTGGAAGTTGAATTTTTAGTTTAAAATCTCTTATTGATGACTTGGATGGAAAGGGGATGTTTATGAAGTGGGGCTTCTCTGGAAAGCACGAGCTTCTTACAATGAACCTGACCTCACGGTCGTTTAAGTTTGGATTTCTTGCACCTCTGTGGTTTTTGTTGTTGTTGTTTGTTTGTTTGTTTTTTCTGTGTGTTGAGATCTTTTGCCATATGACATTTTGTGGTACGTTGTAGCCGTGAGTATCTTGTACTGTGCCACTGGTGGCGCAGCATAGGACTCTGGTGTATTCATAGAAGTGTTGTCTGGTCCACAGAGAGGAAGAAATGAGAAATTCCAACAAAATCTGTTAATCGGAGGACTTGGATTTTTTCTTGATATTCTGTTGCAAGAAATGGAAACTTTTCCACTGACATAAGAAACCTCAATTAATTTTCTGCCCATCTCCCTCTAGAAATTCAGTCTATGACTTTGCAATCTAAGTTCTCAGATATTGTGGTGTGTGTGGGGGCCTCATGCTGAAATCAATTGAAAGGATGTCTGGTTGCTAAATCTATGGTGCCAGGGAGTCTGGATTCCAAAACATGTAGGCAGAAAGGTTGCTGCTAAAAGGAAATTCAAGAAAATAGCGGATTTTAACCATTTGATAAGTGAAGATGTCTGTAAATTCAGCTGTGCACTATGAACTGAGGTACCGTGCCATAGTGTGGCAAAAGGCAACCTGAGGCAATTGCTGGTTTTATTTAATCTTGGATGCACAACTGTGAGTCACTGTGTGTTTCTCATGGAGGTTTAATACTTATTCTTCCTTGTTTGCCTCAGTCCCAAGTGAGCTGGTTAGACTGAAAAAAATACGTGTTATGTCTTTCACATGTGCAGAGCAATAACATTTACCGTTAAATCTCTAAAATACGTGGGGCTGCCCTTCAGCCTTCCACTTCCCTGCAACATTTCATGGTGCATGGTACTGTATGTTCCCAGACTTCCCTCCGCCCACTCCCTTCAATCTGCTCCATCTTCCATAATTAAAGCTAGAAATTCTTCAACTGGTTACAGAGTTTTGCTTTTCCAGTTCAGCTTTGATATATTACCAACACACAAAACGTTGCTGGAAGTTTTGCAAACATGCTGAGGTTTATTGGTGAAAATCTGCTTATTGAGGGGGGAGAAGAGCATTTTTTGGTGCCTCTCTATCTAGCAAGAAGGATTTGGGCTGTAAATGTTTATATCTAGCATGAAGGTATCTTGGAGCAGGATTTTGACTGAGGTTTCTCTCTAGACTGTTCTAAATCTTTACAGCTCTGACAAAGAGGCAAGTCTGTGGCTTTTGTAAACAATGCACTGCAAGATCTCTCAGACCTGTTATTTGAACTCGATGCTGTAGCTTTAATGCTGACCTCTCAACTGTATCTAGCACTGAACGTACAGCTTGCAGGGAAGACTGGCTCCTGTAGTACAGTCCTGCTTTGTGAGAGAGAAATTTGGGATGTACCTGGTGTCTTGCCCCTTACATGGCACGTTGCCACCTGACTGCACGTGTCCCACCTCCCATTTCAGCCTTACTTGAGTAGAGGTTTATTGCTCTATTGACTTGGTATGTGGTTTTCCTTGCATATGACTTATAGGGCACCTACAGTGTGAGATTTCAGCCTGGCTTACTCTTGCGAGAGGCTCATAGCGGTGAATTTGGCTGAGTTTTTCTAAAAGACTGAGCAGGTGTGTGTAGTGCAGCCTAGAAGCTCCAACGAGTTTCTTCCTAGAGTTTCTTTTCCTGCTCTTGCTCTTGGCAGAAGGTTTATAAGTAAATCAGCCCAGACGTGTTTACAGTGGTGCATTTGTGACCCTCCTGGTTGCAAGCCTTGTACCTTTGGAGATTATTACCCCAGTAACAGGGACGACAGATGCTTTCATGCCTCAGTTGCTGCAGTTGTGGGGCCACCAACTCAAGCTCCTGCCGATCCTTGGTGCGCATCAAGCTACAGGGTTGTGAGTTGGGGCTGCCCTTACACCCCACAGCCTCCTGTGCTCCAGGAGGTGATCTCCAGATGGAAGATGAAGCAAACAGCTGGGAACTATAATGTGCTAAGCTGCTATGGCCATGTTCCTCAGAGCCTGAGCTGCTAGAAGACTAACTGGGCATTACAGAAACTGCATGGCCAGATGGGAAGCACCTGGAATTTTAAGGAATTTTGCTGGGCTAGCGTATAGCAGCCGCTGTCTTTTATTATTCTCTCTACCCTCCCATCTTGTTAACTATCCTCTGCTGGCTTTACTCTTGTCTGAATCTGCTCTAAAACCACATTGTTTCCATATGAGCATGAAAATCAGTGGTATGAGCAAATACAAGCAGCAAGCAGGCAAGCTTTGCTAGTAAGAATCCACATCTGTAAGTCTTGCAGTGGTGAGAAGACTACAAATTGGTAAGCTTTGGGTGTTTCAGAATAACACTTTTAGGAGCAGATAAGCCACCGAATTGAACGGAATAACATAGCTGCACCTGACTAGAGTCATTCAAGGACAAACTGGTGCTAGAGGAGCTGGAAATTAGCACAAGGAAGAAACATATTTAGTAATTACCCAACACTCCTCACCTTCAAAGCTCTTAATAAAATTAAATCATTAGTCCTTACAACATTCAAGGTGATGAAAGGAGAAGGAAAGAATGAGGAACTGTTTGGGATCTCAGACTTTATGTATTCACTCAACATTTTCGCTTTAATGTCTATTTAAATAAATTAACCTGAATGCTGGAGGTTATATTTGACTCTGAAATCTACTTATGAAGTACCAAGGAAGAAGCATCAGGTGAATTAGCAGCTCTCTGGTTGTCCGTTTATATTTCCCTGAGCACTTTCAGCTTAATGAACTTCCCTTTGGGCCTGCCGTCGCTGCGTGCCACTGCCATGTCCAGACACCGCTGGGAGGAGCAGAGTGACCCTCTGTCCAGAGGGAAGCAGAACAAATTGAGACCCCTGTTGGCTGTGTCTAGCATGAGGGTGCTTTATCCCAAGACGCTCACCTGGGACGCAACCAGCTCCAGGCTTTTGCCTAGTTCAGGCAGGCACTCTGCCCTCATTTGCAGGAGGAGTATGTTTTATTTCCTGCACCTTTCTGGCTTGCTTAAGGAACATGAAGGTGAAGGAATAGGGAAAATTACAGTTCATGTACTCTTAATGTCCAGGGGGCACAGACTGTGTGAATTCCCCTTTGTGAATGATGTGATCAACTTGTCTCTGAGGTCTACTTAAACCTGAAGCTTTTGGAGATGTCTAATGGAGTGAATAACTCTGCTTGCTTTCTTGTAAAATGTGTGTGGCTGTTGAGGGGAGCTGGAAGATTTGGTCTTGGTATAGTCTATAAGCTAAAAAGCCCCAAAACACTAGCAAGAGGAACTTAAAATATGGCTTTAAAAAGAAAAAAAAAGTGTTTATGCAATACTTACATCCTTTTCACTCCTCAAGAATACTGAATAACAATAATAAAAGAGCAATTAGATACTGAATGGTTAAATTAAGGTACAGGTATTATTAGTTTTGGAGCAAGGTAAGTCTATCTTACAAAATCAGTTTAAAAATGGATGAAGGTTTTGTCTCTTGCTGTTTCAAATAAAACTCATTGCTGAGTATAACTGATGTCTGAATTTGAAAATATTCAGAAACAGTAACTCAGAAGGCTGGTAGCTTCTCTAGACATGTTGCTGGGGCACTGACTGCAATAGCGGCAGCATTTGGGGCGTGAGGAAGAGATGTGGGGTGGAGGGCTCAGCTTGTGAGCAAAGGGGTTGAAATGTGGCAGATGGAGGAGAGAGATTTTCCCTGTGCCCTGTTGAAGTCACTCAGCTGTCACCCGTGGCCATGGAGCTTCTGGCGGCCTGGGTGAGGAGCTGTGTGGTGCAAGGAGCTGGAGGGAAGCCCTTGTAAAGACAGCAAGTGTGGGGGCTGTGTTTGGGGATGGGGCTGTCACGAGCAAGCAGACTTCCCAAAGACCTGACCTGAGCCTTCCTGCCTTTTCCTGCCCTAACCACCTTTCTTGACAGCAGGCTTGTTAGAGCTGTTTGCCAGGTCCCGAGGGGATATCTGGTGTCTGAAGGTTCATGGAGACTTTCCTTCCTTTTGCCTAGAGGTGATATGTGGAAAAAAGGGAGATTTCTGTGCTTCTCGTGGTATGACAAAGCTTTGTCTAAGCCAATCTGAGGAGACAAAACTGAAAGATGCTGGCTTTCAGAGAGAGCACGTACAGATCTGTATTTGTATTTGATAATCCTGATTTGTCCTAGTTAGCTTGAGAGAGAATGGGAGGCAGGGCAGGCTTCAGCTACAGCAGTGTAACAAGAAAATACTGCATTAATTTGGGCCCAGCAGGGAATGTATTAGAGGGAGAAAGTCGTTGTTATTCTGTCTGTTGGTAAGAAAACACCATGCGCTGCATGAGTAAGATGCATACAGTAACTGCCTGTATTCCTAATCAGATCTGTCTCTTCTCTCTTCATGTGGGTGTTTGGGTGTTGGTGTTTTTTTCTTTTTTTTTTTTATATCATTCTTTATACTGCTCTACTTGAGACAGATCTCTGGACATCAGTGCTTGCCAGTATGACTGGGGATTCACAACAGACTTGTGTCAGAAATAGAACCAAACATTACTAGTGACTGCCCTGCTGTTAAACACATGCCATGCTCTGGGATAGCCGGCTTTACTGCTGATTATACAGAACAGCAATCAGCAGCATATAAATGGGATAAATGTTCCCATTTTCCCAGGATGGGTTGAAATCCACTGCTGGAGTGTGGCAGTAAACTCTAATTGGAACGGCAGGCTCCCTCTGCTGAGGAAACTAGCTGGGTTCCCACCTGCCCCATCACCGCTGGATTGTTTGACAGGAGCCATCTGTCTTCAGGTGAAGAGGAAACTGGTACATTGAATTAATTTGTGGTAGCTTTCAGCAACTGGAAGCTCTCCTGAGTCTAAAAGCAGCGCCTGGGAGGGATCAAAGGTTTTGGGTTTGGTACGTGGTGGTTCTGCATAGGGTATTTAGGTATCTCGTCCTTGATGGCCACTGTTCCTCCCTAGTTTTAGGTTGCCACAAGCATCCTTGAATTTGGTGCAGTGACACTAGCACACAACAATGCTGAAATCCTTCTTGCGTTTTTCTGAGATGTGTTGGTTTTTTTCTTAGACTGTTCTGGATATTTTTGCTGAGAGACTTTGAATAGCTGTGAGAACCTGATCTCCTGCCTCTAATTTCTTTGGTAAACTGTAAAGATTGTAGGGTCCAGGGGTGTTTTGAGGCCTTGAAGACAGCTCTAGATGAGACGGTGTGGGAATGTCAAGAAAGCCTAGCAATACTTCATGTGCTTACACAGAAAACTTTACACTGGAGCACTTTATGAGCAACTGTGGTTTGTTCTTGCTCCTGCCTTGGTGCAGTAAGTGTGGCTTTTGATAGTTTATACTCCATGTAATACAGGAAGCTAATCTGAAATTTTCATCAAACTGTTAACGTAGCTGTTTAGTATATTAGACTGTTTAGTATATTAGACTGTTTCCTCCACAGAGACTCAAATTTAACATACACTAGGAAATGACGGTTCTGCCTTGCCCACAGTACTTCTCAAGTGTAGTGCAATATACAGTTTTCTAGGTGTGTCTCTTCTATTTCTTTCCAAAGGGAAGAATGCATTTTCCTTTGGCTTGCCTTGTAGGCTGTTACCCTTCCTGCTTACAATTCTTTAGTGACTCAGTAGCTACAACAACCAAAAGGTGATAGTTGGGAAAATGTGCCTACCAGTTTATATTTAGCAGCTGGAGATAAGCAGGAGGGGCTGTCACACGTAAACAACCCTCTTTTGCAGTCCATGATGCAGGACCTTTATTGATTTGGTGAGGTAACGGTCAGTGTGAGGAGACCTCTGAGAACTAAATTAGATGGGAAAATTTAAAGCATGGTGAGAAAAATTCAGCTGAGGTTGATTTTCTGTACTACTAGTCTCTGTGAAAGCATTAATATTGATTTTGCTAAATGGTTTAAAGTCTAGATGCTGAACCTAATGTCTTTGCCAGAGTACCTTGGAGGTATGAAATTGTCTCCTGCTCCTCCTTACCCTTTACATTTTAAAACTTACTAAGTACTGTCCCCTGTCTAAAAGAAGAAGTAAAATTAAATCGGAGCAACATTAAGAGGTCACATAGGAAAAGAAAGGTTTAATCCTCCCTAATGAAGTGGAGAATGAAATGGATAAGGTAGTTTTAATTCGTGAAGAACTCAAAACTTTAAAAGATTTGCGTATGCACTCATATCCTTGCTACCTTGATTCTGATGATAGCTTCCATTTGTTAGGATCTGGTGCCAGAAATATGCATGTCAACATCTGGCTTTCCCTCTGGAATAAATAAGAAATACCAGATGAGTATAGCAGCAAGGCCATGATACTAGGATGGCTTGGACAGAGCAAACAAACCAAAAAAGTGTTTTCAAGTTAAATTCTCAAGTTCTTTGATTGTTTGCCCATTAGCGATCTATGCAACAAAAGATCAGAGGGGAGTTGGTGTCATGTGGCTTTAAATAATTTAGAAGCAGGAGAAATTGCTGGAGACTGCTTGAGGGAAATAAATAAATAACTCCAAGAGAAGCATCTGGCTCAATCTGTCTGCCAAACCCCCAAATAATAATGGAAAAAGAACTTTCTTTCACCAAGTATCTAGAAGAATGTTTGCCCTGAAGATGCACGAGGTGAGATTTTTTTTGCAGTTTTCTTTGCCAGCTGAAAATATTGGATTACTTATATCATTTAACTAAAGCATGTAAGTATGTGGCCAGGGAGGGAGAAGGACTAGTAACATTGGTTGACACAGAAAACAAAGTGATATGTTGTAAAATTAGGGCTATAACGATAACAGTTGATTTACAATTTGATATCATTGATAGAGCAGTGAGGGATGTCGTGTATTTTTAAAAAGGGAAAAGGATTTAAAGAGAAATAGTATATTTGATCTCTCAGTGTGTAGGAGAAAGGATGTGATGGGCTGAGTAAGGGAGACTCTAGTAAACTGAAACTAATCAGTGTGGAGAGAAAAATAATCAGAAACTTTTAATCTAACTAGTCTATTAGCTTCTGCTTTTTTTTTTTTTTTTTTTTTTTTTAGTTTTTGAGCACTGAAAAGTTCCCTCAAAGCAGAATTCAACAGGAGATGTCTATGCTATCTGACCAGAGTACACACCAGAATAATTCTATTGACTTCAGATCCAAATCTGAGCTCGCAAATTTAAAGAAAAGAGAATTTCTCTACCTATAAAAACAATCTAGTGTTAGCTCATACTGGAGTGGGCAGTGCTGCTCTCTCCTACTGTACCAACACAGGGCAGCAAAAACTTTTATAGAAATGACCCTGCTTGAAGTGATGTAGAGCTGGGCAAGAAATTGTGGAGCTCAGTGGACATAAGTTCAGTCTGGCTTTACTCTTTATTTTTATACGTAAAAATAATTCTCTAGGTGATCAAAGGACCTTGCTTCTCTGTCTCACAGAAGATTAAACAAATGGTTACTCATATCCCTAAATATGCTTTAATTTTTTAAAATCTGTAGATACGCAGATGTGAAACTTGTAAAGAAGGGTGCAAGCACTTTCATATATAGGTTCTGGAGACTGAAATGAATACTGATCACTCGTCCTCCAGCTTCACCTAATGCCTATTAACCTTGCTTTGGATTCAAAAAAGAAGAAAAAGCAAACACAGTCAGCTATGAATTGGGAAATACATTTACCTGTTATAGCAAAAAAAAAATAAAAAATTACTGTATGGACTGAACAGTGTTTTACAAAGCCTAGGGAATACTTCTCATGATACCATCTTCAAATACTACTACTTTGACCCTCCTGAAGATTGCCCTGGAATTTCCCATTATTTATTCCCGTGCATAGAAACCAGTGTCCTTAATTGTTGATGATCTCCAGACCCTTTCTGAGAACCTTCTGTCTTATCAGTGGCCTTTTCTACACTGTCAAGAAATCTACAGTTTCAGTCAGCTCTGAAATCTCCAAGGTCTTAATCTAAACGTAGGGCTTTATTAATCCCCAAGCATACCAGTCTGGGTTTGGTCAAAACAAAATCAGGCGTTCTGAAATACTGATTTGTTGACATAAGCCCAACTAACGTTTCAAGAAAGAGCTGTGAAAATAGTTGGGAAATCTTCTACACGTGTCTGCAGCAGCAACCACCTGCTTTACCTTACGAAGAGGACCCATTTGAACAGTATGTTGTAAGAATGTTTCCACGGCTAATTAAAACACTTGGTCATACACGAATGGTCTGGAAGCAGTTGCTGGGAGGTGTGTTGAGGAGTTGTATTTTGTAGTCTCCAGTGGATGCTTGACACTAGGACAGCACTACCATCTGCCTGGGGCACTTTGCTACCTTTGCCTTCCCACCTTTCCCTTCCTAGACAATTTTAAAATGTAACTGGAAAGATCAAAAATGTCATTACTGTAAGAATCACTGTGAAATTAAAAGGGATAGGAATCAACCATTTCTGTAGCAGGTTCTTTTCATGTCTCTGCATAGACTTGCCAATTACAGTTCTCTTTTCTCAGCTGGAGATGTTAACCTGTGCTGCTTTTCTCCTGGGATCCCTGCCCAGGTTTCTAAAGTGATTTGCGGTCATTTGAGATCTTCCTTCTTTTTTGTCACTTCTTCCTGGGAGGAAGAGTGGCACTGATGGGAAATGCCTTGGTATTTATAGACTGTCTCGGTGTTATGTCTCCTGTGGTTATATAGAGGAGGCAGCATATTGTCTCTTTACTTAACTTTTAGACCACTCATCTCTTGGCTTGAGTTTCTCACCATGGACTTGCTGCTGAGAATTTTTGTCTAATTTCTTTGATTTACTTTGTGTATTTTTTTAATAAGTGCCTTCTTGATCACTAGGGTCATGTCTAGCACTTTTTTTTTTTGATGCGTGCCTCAAGATTCTGGTTACTGAAAGTTTAGTCTATGTGGGTGGCAATAGGGATCCCCTCTATAGGATCCAGAACATGGAGTGAAGGTGGGGACCTGATGTGTGCCTGCATTGTACACACTAAAGGAGCAGAAGGCACCTAGAGCAAGTGCTTGTGAGAGGGAATTCCTGGGTACTGGAGATTGCTCTCTATCTTCAGTTATCCACCTAAGCTTCTTTGCTTCATATTAGCTCATATTTTTGGCTTTAGTCAGATTTTTACTGCATTATAGGAGAGGATCTGACAAACTCCAAAGTAAAAATGAACACTTAACTCCTTTTTAAATGCTTAGACTGAACTCTCTTCATCCATTGATAGGAGGAATTTGGCTCCAGAAATAGAGTTGTGAAGTATTTGGCTAAAATTCTCTCAACTTCCTTATGTTTTACTTGATTCAACCCTGGTTCACTGATACCATCCTAGAGTTTATAGTAACAGCAATAGAGGTGAAATCCTGACCCTCTCAAAAACAACAGGAAATCTTTTACCCAAGATTTCATATTTAGATGGCCAATATATCCCCAAAATATATATCATCTCCTGACATCTTCAGTAGAGCAGGAAATACTATGGGGATTCCTCAGATTGGAGGGATGTGTGGGGCAGCCTTCCCCTGAAACAAGTAAAGAGTATGGGCAGTTGCCTCATGTTAACTCTGTGCTTGCTGACATTACAAAGTTGTCATAAGAAGGTTTCTTGTCTTGTCAAACTGAGGCACTAGTATGTCTCTCTCCTCCTGTGGGGCGGACAGAGCTGAAGAACAAAGCTATGTTCTGCCCATCTAGTTGTGGTTTACAATGAAATGAGGATGAAGCTTCTCCTTTTCTGAAAGGGTGCTTGGCACCTTTGGCAGTGTTGTGAGCTTGCCAGTGAGCTTAGTAAGAGCTGTGCCTTCTCTGTGGGGAATGTAGACCAGTGTATTTGGATTTATCCTTCTCACTTACAGATTTTTGGGCTTAGCCCAAAACACCGTATATTTTTCTGCGTTATGTAAGCTACCAGACTATGAGCTGGATCAGCAGAAATGCAGATGGTGCATCATGGTCTGATGTTCCAGGTGTGGTAGGCTCTGGAAAAAGGCAGGGCAGAACATTGTGACAGCCACTGTAAATGCTGTCGCAATTGAATCTGCCAGAGCTGTAAGGGAGTGAGGAGTCAGGCTTCAAACAAGGAATCTGATTTAATTCTTGCATTGTTTCCATGTCTGTGTAATCCTCTCATCTCCCATAGCTGTGCTTGGGAGAACAGAAGACCACTTTTAGTGTTGGGACCTGACCTGTATAATCTCTGGTGTGTGCTTCTCAAGCTGTGAATTCCTCCTCAATGAATATACCTCTTACCTTTTGGTGCATGGCAAACCAAAATAAGTGACACACGAGCTCTAAACAAATGCATTTTTTTAGCTAAGCCGGTGACGTTCATAAGCAGCAATACCTGACTGACACGTGCCCGGCAGACAAATTTCATCATAATTTGAATTGACTCAAACTGTACCCTGTGCCTCTGTGTCAAGGCATCTCATGCACACTGAGACCTGTTGAGGGAACAGAATTAACTTACACAATGAATTCTTACTAAAATCAAGTTAATACCAATGCTTGCGTTCAATATCTAATTAAATATATTCCTAATGCATTATAGCCATTTGTAGTATGTGCAGCCTGACTTCAGTCTCCTGGGAGCAGGCCAGTAAAGAATAGCATTACAAATATTTATTTACTTCTCTTGTCCCTTACTGGCTTTATTTTAATGGGTGTGCAAAACTGCATGAAAGCTACAGGGGAGAAAAAGCCCCCTGGGAAACCCTTTGTATTAGGATGAATTAGAAAAACAAACTCTGGGGTGCTCATTTGCCATGAATCGCTTTTCACATCACGTGCAGCAAATGAATGAGGCGTCTGTGAATCTAATTCCCTTTGTCCCAGTTGTAAAGCAGATCAGCACAATAGGAGGCACAAGGCCAGCAAAGCAAGAGCTAGAAAGCAGGCACCATTCAGTGAATTCATTTTCAGTCATCCCACTGCTGCCTGCTCCTTTTCTTCTCCGCAGATTTACAGAACAAACACAAAACCCTATGGGCCCTGGGAAATGCCTCTGTTAAGTGCTGCTGCTGAAGTCTCACTAAGCACGATGGCGGTGGCAGAGAACAGGAATCCTTCCTGCTGTCACACCGGGTCCCTTCCCACTCCAAGTGGGAGGACAGAAAGCACCTCACCATGTTGCTGCACATTAGGAAACCAGCATATCAGTACGTTAAAGAGTCTGTGGTGTCCTGAGGCAAAAAAGATCACAGAATCCTAGAATGGCCTAGGCTGGAAGGGACCTTAGAGATCATCTAATCCAACCTCTCTGTCACGGGCACGGATGCCTCTCAACTAGATCAGATGAAGATCTAGGGCCTTCCTCTCTTTTTTTAGAATAAAAATCCTCATAATTTTCTTTCATGCTGAACTGAATTTCTGACATCTTATTCTGTGTCAGATTATATTATTTCCTCTTTATTATCTTCTATATAAATAGAGTTAGGTGTGTGTATGTCAAACCAGCTATTTTTGAAAGACTAAAATATTTTAGCTGTGAAGCCCAGTGCTGAGTTGGGAGTGTAACCCTTTCATTCACTACCTGGCTATAAGCCTCTCTCACTGCATAAGATCAACTCTGTTGCCCAACTAAAAGGAAAACAGAAACTTAAAAAATAAATCTCACCACAGCTTTTGTAATGTATTTCCAAGTTGTCCTCTTTGCAGACTGTGTGCGTAGGCCATTCTCTGCTGGCATCGATGTAAAGCAGGACTAAGACGAGAACAAGAACGCCTGATGTCTTCATGGTGGCGGTAGTAGTTTGCAGGATTAGTTCTCTGTCTCTTGGTAACCCTCTGTGGAGGGAGGTGTTCCTTCCTTTCTCCAAGGGAGACAGGAGTTACTACATTCGTGCCTGCAGAAGGGTTAAGGGAGCCAACACAGCCTTAGCTTACCACGATGTGGTGTAAACAAGAGGCTAATCAGAATTGGAGGGTTCTATTTCCGTGTGCTCAGACTTCTGCTTTCTGCTTCGCGTTAGTTTAAGCTAATGACAAATGAGCTAATCACACCTACTCACTCTGCACGGCGCAGCCTTGCCTCGGTGCCTGCTGGAAAAGATGCAGTAAACTGCTTAGCTTTTCTCTTGCTGCCACTTTCTTCTCTTGAAGTCAAAGCATTTGGGTCAGGACTTCAGACAGGCTTTTTAGCCTTCTGTTTTGCTGACCAAATTGCCCTGTCTTGATTATGCAAAGTCAGACCAAATTTTTTGACTTATTTTTTTCATTCTGTCTTCCTGGTTATTTAATTGCCCGCTAGTGATGCTGTGCACTTATTTGCGTCACTTCTTTCTTTTTTAAATTTTTTTTTTTTAAAAAAGCTGGGCATTGTGCAAGAATTATTAGTGGCTGTTGCAGATGGCAGGCAATGATCAGTAAGCAGCATCTTCAGTAAACTTCTCCAGTGCAGCTTAAGACCCAGGATTGGAACAGAATTTCAACCTGTAGTTGCCAAAAAGGTCTTTCCTGGCCCGAGCACCAACTGGAAAAAAGCTACAAGCTAAATTCAGCCCTAAAGTAAATGTCTACAATAGTCTTTTCTGAGCTAGAGACAAGGAGAAATTGGCTCTGTACCACGACAAAGTTGGATTAAAATCACTTTGGCCATCTCAGTCTTTCTTGCTCTGAAGCATGTGAGTATCATTTGTTCTGCTGCTGAGTAAAGCTGAAGAGGGGAAAGCCTATGTTCTTTAACGAACAGGAGAGCACCTAACAAGATAATTATGAAATGATGCTGAGCAGTAGAGCTGTTCCTCAGGCAAAATCCTGGCCTGAACAAAGGTAATAAAAGTAATCCTGTAGATTAAAGTGGGGGCCAAGATTTCAACCTTGATGTAGTAAATTTAAAAGCCAATTCGTTGCCATCCAGGAGACCTTGCTTTGAATAACGAGGCTCAGGCCTGCTTCGTGTTTTTGGATACTATCATGTTGCGGTTCAAGCCAATCGGGACAAAGAACCATGTGATCTCCAGCTCACTCGTCCCCTCCCACCCCCATTTCCACAGAGTTGTGGAGGGAGACAATTTCAACTAAAAAGTCTCAAGGTTTGAGATTAAGGATAGGGAGGGTAATACTCTACCGTTTAAGGTGATGGGTAAAGAACCAGAGTGACCTGGGGAGAAAAACATAGATTTAATTCACCACTACCATTTGCAAATTAGTATAGTGAGAGGAATAGGTCAATAAATATGACCTGATCTTAAGTACAACTCCTACCTGGAGGGGAGGCTCTCAAAGTTTTGCATGAGTCTACTCCCGCTTTTACAAAAAACCTCACCAGACTCAAACCCATGATGTATCATAATGGTAAATTGTGTGTCCAGGGCCAGGGGGAGAATCCAGGCAACTGTCCTTAGACATGATGTATATGTATGAGTCACATAAACCAGATCTGTCTGGTCGGACTTTGCTTGTACGTTGATAGTTGAGAAAAGCAAGCATTACTGCAAAGGGAATAGTAAGGAGAGAAAATGTCTAGGATTACTGTAATACTTTTAAACTAGAATAACATAAAGCAAAAATCCCATTACAAAGACAGTGAATATCAGATACAGCAATTTATTACGAACTGCAAAGTATGTTAGATCAGGACTGTGAGGACATCTCCTGAGATAAAGTCATTTGAAGCTGGGAGAATGCATGGGAGAAACACCGTACACGCTTGCCCTTCTCTTACTCTTCTCTGCACGCCTTCTCCACACTGCTGGGAACAGGTTGTTGGGTTAAATGGAGCCTTGCTTTGGACCATAATGATTTACCCAGACACTGGACTTATTCTTTACCTGCTCTTCCATCTGCCCACCCCATTGTGTTGGAACAGCGTTGCTGGTGCCAATGGCTTTTGCAGTGCTGACTCAAAGCAGTCTTTTGTCTTTGCAGAAGCCCTATAGTAGCTGTTCTATAGAGATCCAGGTGTCCGGGCCCTTGCCTTGCAGAGACTTTGGTCTAAGCATAAGCAGAAAGCCCATGAGAGTGGAAGAACAGTGGACTTCTGCATTCTCTGGTCTCCTTCACTGCAAGTAGGATGGCTGTGGTAGGTCTTCTAGCAGAAACTAAATATGCCTTAAGATGAGCTCAGGAGCTCTGCTACACACAGGCAAGTGTCTGCACCGTTTCCCTGTCTGGAGCATAGACTGTCTCTTTCTCTTTTGAGAAAGCTACTTCATCCTTTTTCCCTTTCCCAGCAGTGCTCTTGACACTGACTCAAAATGACA
>NW_009725699.1:0-22949 GCF_000703405.1 Apaloderma vittatum
GCCTCCATGGTGTTTTTAATTTTATTTTTCTTTTAAATTTGTTCTGGTCTCCCGTCAGGAAGTGCTTTGTTTGTGCAGTTTTCTATTTCATCTACACATAGGGGCTTGATTAATAAACCAAAATCACCACAGAATCTCTTTGGTTTGAAGAGAACTATAAGATCATCCAGTCGAACCAATTAACCCAGCACTGCCAGGTCACCCCTAAACCACGTCCCTGAGCCCCAGATCAGCAGGGTGTTTAAATACCTCCAGGGTGTTTAAATACCTCCGGGGGTGGCGATTCCACTGCTGCCCTGGGCAGCCTGTTCCAACGCCCAGTGACCCTTTCAGTTTAACAACTTCTTCCTCATATCCAGCCAAAACCTCCTCAGGCACAACTTGCAGCCATCTCCTCTAGGCCTATCCCTTGCCACTAAGGAAGAAAGGCTGACGCCCTCTCCTCTCTCCAGCCCCCTTCAGGTGGTTGTAGAGAGCGGTCAGGTCTCTGCTGAGCCTCCTTGTCTCCAGGCTGAACAATCCCAGTTCACTGAGCTGCTCCTCACAGGGCTTGTGTTCAAACCCTTCACAAGGCTGCTTTACCCTTTTCTGGACACGCTACAGTGCCTCAGTGTCCCTTCTTGTAGTGAGGGGCTCAGAACTGAACACCGTACTGGAGGCCTCACCAGTGGCAAGTATGGGGGGACAATCGCTTCCCTACTGCTGGCCACGCAGTATCTAACACAGGCCAGGATTCCACTGGCCGCCTTGACCACTTGGGCACGCTGCTGGCTCCTGTTCAGGCGCCTATCAACCAACACCCCCATGCGTACCTGAGCAGTCAAGCTAGAGATGCTAGCAAGAGACAAGAGGGCCCCCTCCACCCAGTTTTCTGTACAAAGCTTAATAGTTGGGAAAATCTAAATGAGATGTCAAACTGGCTTCTTGTATTAAAATAAATACCACAGTTCCTCAAGCAGTAAACTAGAGCCAGGGCCAGCCTGAACCACATGAAGGTGTATATTCCCTCTCACTAATATCTCAGTTCAGGGGGTACCAAATTTCTACAACACGAGTTACTGTCCACGGTCCAAGTGAGAAAATGCTTATTTTTTGAATACTGTATATTCCTTTCTATGCTCCTTAAGACTGCTTCCCCTGCTCAACATGAGAGATATTGTGGCTAAAAAGACTGCTTACAGACATCCTACTTCTGCAGAGAAGACCTTCACAAACAGAAGCACACAACCTTGTAAGCATTTTATTTTGGACAGGGCACAGAGAGCTGCCACCAGCAGTGTGCTTATCGGTGATATCTGGGTCTAACTGCAGCTGTGTTGCATTGACTAACTTCTATAGTGCCTGGCCTTCTACAGCAAAGAAACACAATACACAGGAGCAAGGTAAGGGTCAGGGTAACCTACCTTGCTGAACAACCAAGAATTGCAACTATCTCCAAATGTACAAATCCTAAAATCCTCCATGTAAAGCCAAACAAAAATAAAGAACATATGCAAACACATGTTATCTTTGGGTGGAGCTCCAGAAAGAAAACCCTCATCCAGACACCTTGAAACCAGCAGTTTAGATCTCAGATGAAGCAGCACTAATGAGATGCTAAGTACCATTAGCCACGTTTAGATCTTAAAGTATCACATTTCAAGTATCTGTCATCATGTAAGAAAAGTTACTTCTTTTAGAGTGGACCAAGTGCAGGCTGCAGTGGAAGAAAAGTGGAGGCATTAACAGTGGAGTAGCTCAAAATCCAGAAAGAGCATTTATATAGCTTGGCCTGCATTTTCTCCTATAAATCCTGCTAGAAAGGCTACAGACTAATGTCAAGATTTCCTTATGCTCTGAGAAGCAAAAGGGCCCTTTCCCCTTAATTCCATTTTCTGGTGCTACAGGCATGCAAGCAGTATTTCCTACCATTACTCTTCAGAGGGGTCCAGGAACAAACACTTCACGGAAGCAAAATAAACAAAACCATATTGTAGCTGGAGGAAGATTACTTGGACACCAGAGGGATTTTAAGGTCCAATCTTGTTAAATCTACTCATTAATTACCTGGAATGGGAAGTAAGAAGCGCATCACTGATAATCACTGGGGACTGAGAGCAGCTGCGAGCACATCACTGGGGAACACCACAACAGATTCCAGGGGAATCACAAACAGAAGTAGAAGAACAGAAGAAAGACATCAAATCAGCAGTCAGTTCTGTACATAGGCAGTGGGGAAAACTGTCAATAAAACAAGGAAGTGAACTGTGGAACAACGCTGTCTGAGAAAACAGACACACCTTAGAGGCACTGTAGTACTGAAGTGCTGAAAAGTAAGATACTGATCTGGGCCGTAACATTGATGGCACATACTCCTCTGGGAGGGTTTGGGCCAGCGTCCCTTCCTCGGGAGGTACCCTCTGTCTTGTTCACCAGTTCCCTCTCCTACTCTCATCGGGAGGAGAGCAAAGAAGCCCAAATGGCCCCCTCATCCTCCTGATGTCCACTGGGAAAGAGGGAATGCTTAAAAAACGTGTTATAAATAAAAGAAATTAAAAATCACATATTTGGGAAGGAAGCAGAATTATCAAACCCCAGACAGGCATAAAGCAGTACAACATCTATTCTTCCCCTTTTTCAGTATGTCAGGATTCTGTTACGAGTACCCAAAATACATGGGCACAGCTTTACAAGCAGCAAAACTAAGGAAGCCTGGTATCCCCCTGAGTGCCTCAAAGGTGGTGGACCCTGCCATCTAGAAAGGCAGGAGCTCCAAGTGATGCTCTTCTCTTGCCTGGGCATTTGCAACAACCAGACAGGTGTCTTGACCCTCTCTAGCAGCTGTGACCTTTGCAGGATGTCACATCTGGTCCCAACTCTGAGTTCCATCAGGAAACCCATTCTCTGAACTCCCTACACCTCACTTTGCTGTCTGTCACACCAGGGAACCATATTTCCCCAATGCACCAGGGTGAACTCTATGGAAATAACATGGAAATATCTTCCAACAGTCAAATTACCAAGTGTACTGACTGTGTAAAGCATACAAAACTGCATTCAAAGACACAGCTACAAGTGTGAAGCGCTGCCTCCGGCAACGTATCCCACCACATCTACCCCATGAAGGGAGAAGCAGAGGAGATAAAGCCAGCTACAACCACCTTCCCTCACAGAGGCACTGCTCCTACTGACTAGATGCTAAATACACTGGCTCCATAGAAGAGACCACAACTGACATGGAGAATTGTGCCTGTATATCCATGTTTAATAAGGACTGGTCATGGTCTTCTAAACAGAAATGTTGTAATCACATGAAATCAGGAATTTTGACACACTATGTCTTTCATTCTCTTCCTTACTCTCAAGTCGCTAAAATTCCTGTCAGCCGAGACTAATTAGAAGAAATACGTCAGTGTCATTCTTCCCTTGCTGAAAACGTGAGTAGCGCCACTTCTCTTAGCTGCCCTAACCTGAAAATGCAACAGGATGGGGGAAATAGATTTAAGAAAGTATGTGTATGCTCGCACTATCTTTTTATACTGAAGATTCTACCATTAAAATAAGCCCAAGAAAAAACTCAGCTGAGACCTACCCAGCTCACAGAAAAGGTTTGAGGGTTTAGGTCTTGCTTCACATGTTGCTGCACAGCACAGCACATCTCGATTTGACTGCCAGCTACCAGGGCTGTTGGGACCTCTAATGAAATCCTTTTTCCTTTTAGAGCCAAAGCAGTCTGTAGAGACTCAAGTTTCTGATATCCTGGATGGGTGCCAACTACCCAAAGAGATTTTTACTTTTTTTCCTGAAGACAGAATCATTCTGACAGCGTTCCCTTTCAAACTGTGCATAAGACACACAAACAAAACAAAAACCACACGGAAAAACTATCCAAACAAAACAGGTGGAGTGAAAATAAAATTTTCAACTTGACAGTTGTCACAGCCCCACACGGTTTAATCTGCAGTCAGCTCAAGCACTAAGGAAAGCCAGATCCCGAGCCTACCAAGCACTGTGGTCCCACTGGCGATAAGAGGAGGGAGATAAAGAGAGGTCAGGTCAGCCCCAGCCTATCTTTAAAGGCGCAGCATCGACTCAGAAACTGAGCACCAGCTGAAAGGATATTAACCATTATTTTGGTAAGTAAAACCAAATATTCTTGTAACTCTAAAGTGAGAGAAAATATTTTGCTGTTATCTCTTGCAGTTGATAGTGTGTATTACGTTACCCATTCCACTTGAGGGCCGGTTAGGGTGGAGTTTCCTCATACAGCGAAGAATGAAAGAAATATTTTGAAAATTATTATAAAAGATCAAATTCGTTTGGGGAAAGACACAGCAAACATAATGAAACAAGTAACTTACTCAAATGATCAGGCTGGAAGCAGAATCCACTGTGAAAAAAATTGTGATTGATTCAAATAACTCAAATTGATAAATATTCACCATAGTAGGAGGTAAAAGGATGCACGCTGTCCTGCAAAAAGGTAATGCAGGCAAGTAACTTGGAACGGACCCTCTCAAATTATCAGTGAAACCACTACGATAAAGCTACTCATGCAATCCAAGATTCACAACTACAGGGCGTTTCAAGACTCTCATGAGAAAGAGAACTTTGCAAATATTCAAATGTAGAAGAAAAATAAGCACTTTTAAGCAACAGGAATGAACAGAAACAATATAAACATTTGGGAAAATAATAACCATACTTAAAATTGATTTCTAAAACAACTTTCTTTCAATAAAATCTCTGAAACCATTTGAAATTGTTTTCCTAGAGAATTAAACCTACGGCACTGACCTCTTACTTGGAGAAGGGGCATGGTTCCACTTCCATCATATGTAAGTCCAGGAGTCAAAGTAAAATCCTTTATCTATGAGCCTGATTGGTTTTTTTTTCATTGAAAGGTGATTTTCAAGGAAACAACTTTATTCACACTCTAGGCAGAGCCATACCAGTGGGGTTTTCAATTAGATACTACACACTTGGGTAGTTTTTGTGAGTACTCAGAAGTACTCACAGAAGTATTCAAAAGTAGCATTTGTGAAATTGAGTTACGGTTTCTGATTACTACAAACAAAAGGTTCTTCTGTAATCAATCCAGCAATGTCTGCAGGTGCAAAGTGCCTGCCATTAAAATTAATAGAATAAATGGTTTTAGGCATGGGCTGTCTTCTGCCTTAAGTGAAGGAGAAAACAAATACAATGAAGTCATGAATTAGTTTGCCTTATCTTTTGTTTGCCTTACTCTTCAGACAAAGGGCACAGAAAGGGCAAAATCTTTTTAAAGAGCTGCTGTAGGTCAAGAACGGAATCTGTAACCAACTTCTCCAAATTCATTCAGGAATTTCTTTGCCACAGAAATTGAACAAAGAAAAAAAAGGGAGGACCGAAGTGGCTTACCATATGACACGGAGAAAACTAATTATACCAAAACAGTCACTGGCAGTTCTAAATTTAAAGAGAGGCTAGAGTAGAAATTCTGAAGAAAAAGCCTGGAAAAACAACAAGCAATCCAAGAGTTTCAATCTGCTGCTAAAACACCTGCTCCTAAAAAAAAATAATGCTGTTTTGCAAGAGTTGTGTGCCAAACTACCTTTGATTAATGAATTCAACAGGGCTTTATAGATAATATTAACTATTAAAACCAAAAAGCCCCTTGCAGGCACTTTCATTTGTGCAGTCACGTGGCACCACTCCAGAAAATCACCACAGGTTGACACGGGCTTGCTCCTTCAGACTATGTCGTCGATATTTCACTAGTCCTGGTAAGAACCAGCCACTAAGGAATGCTCTGAGGCTGCCTTTGGGCAACCAGGAATCACAGGGGGCAGGAAGGACACCTGAATTACCCCGTTACCATCCTGGCATCCAAAGGCAACTGTACGGTTACAAGGAGGAGGAGGAAAGAATAGATTGTTTCCTGAAATACAGGAATCGGGCACATTGTCACCAAATACAGAACAATGATCTTTTATCCAAAATCTCTACAGCTCAAACACATACCAGACTAACAGAAAGAAGCAAACGAACTGATTTTTCTTTTCTGACCTAGGGGCTAAAACCATGCAGACACACCATGAGTACAAGCCAGGGAGGTGTCTTCTTTCACATGAAAATGCTTACCTGACAGATTAGGCAATAATGGAATCATTTAGGTTGGAAAGACCTTCAAAGATTATCGAGTCCAGCCAGTAACCTAGCAATGCCTGGTAGACCGCTCAACCATGTCAGAAATAGTCCACTGAGATACTGAGCGAAAACCAGCAGTACTCTTAAGTTCTCTTTCAATTTAAAGCTATGGGCCAAAATATACCCAAGTCCTTGAAAACAAATGACAAGAACGAGCACTTGGGCACTTGGCTGTCCTTGAGTAGCAAATGGAAGCAGGGCTCTCATCAGTAACCCTGCACAGAGCCGGGTGACAGAGTGGTTTGTAGGCTATTACAGCTTCACCTGTGCATTGCAATGGGAAATATTCCTGAATCTCCACCTGGTCTGGCTCTTTTCTTACTACAATCCCAAGGCAGCCCTGAGGCATCTTCTACCATCACCCCCGGCGCAGAAATGCTTCACTGAGGCTCTGGCATGTGTGTCAGCATAGAGCAGGGAGAACAAAACGAGTTATTTCTCATTTGACCTGATTAATTTATTAGCTTTGCTGCCTTCCCCACAGTCCCAGCCGAATCATAAGCTGATGGACACTGTGGAGGAGCTACAGCTCCCTCAGTGGTGGTCCAGCTCCATCTCCATAGCCAGCTAACAGCCCTGAGTGCAGGGGGTCCTCTTTCAAAGCAGATCAAGTTGGCTACAAATCAATCAGGTACAATTTCATACCCGATTCTGCCACTGCGTGTCACAATGATATAATTTTAATTCTGAAGTGAAAATGCCATATTTATCGTATATGGCATTATATGCGTTGCTCAAGGTTAATAACGTTCAGTTAATAACTCCGGGATGGAAGTGTACAATATGCTGTAATCAGTCACCCTTACTCATCCACTCTTCAGCAGTCTTGACTACAAGGGAGAAAAACAGATACAAAAGACTCTATGGAAATAACAAGGAAGTACAAACAAATTTTAGTTTCTAAAAGGCAACACTATTCATTAGTTTCTGTACCTATTTCAGGCATTGAAATTAGGCATGAATGACAGCAGCAAAACTAAGAGTCTGTTTTTTCCATAGGTCCCTCTTTAATTAATGTAGTCACTAGCAAGGTGCCTAGAAGAGTGTGATTCAGAGTATTAACCCAAATCTGTAAACCGTGAGTGCTCCCACTGCATTAGAGAGCAAACACCTGCATGTGCAAAATAAAACAAAGGCACAAAGTAAGCAAATTCACACACACGAGCAAGCAAAAAGAGAAGCAGCAGGAGACAGGTGCGGGTCTGGTGGGACGTGCCAGATGGGGACGTGCTGTGTGCACCCAGTCTCGCCCAGTGGGCTGGTGTTGTTCCCAGGGGAAGCAGTGAGGAGGCCAAGCTGTGCCTCCCTCCAGCAGCCGAGCCTGTCAAACCTGACACCTGCCAACTGGCAAGCACGGCTTCTTGTGCCACGGTTAATGGACATGGCTCACAGTTCACGTAAGAGGTGGGCAGAGGGGCCACATCTCTGCCTCTCCCCTCCCCTCCAGTATAATGCACACATAGACACGTGCACATCTGTTTCAGACCTGTGTTACCTTGGAGAAACTGTGACCAGGGAAAACTTCTATTTAACTTCTCCGTGAGCTACTTGCAAGCAATAGGCAGCCCTCTCAATCCCTCTGCTTTGGTGTTTGATCTGACAACTGAGCAACTTTACTGGAAGCCTTCTACACACCTCTCACATATTTTCCTTTAGAGTGAAAGGGCAAGATATAGACCACACAGAATGACCTGGATTGTAAAAGACCTTTAAGATCATTGAGACCCATCATTTATCTAACACTGACCAGCCCTCAATTAAACCATATCCCTAGGCACTATGTCTACCTGACTCTTAAATACCTCCAGGGATCAGGACTCCACCGCTGCCCTGGGCAACCCATTCCAATGCCTGATAACCCCTTCTGTAAAGAAATTCTTACTATTATCCAATCTAAACTTCCCTTGGTGCAACTTGATGCCATTTAATTCACCGCCCATAACTGCCTTAGGTACAGGGCGAGTTCATCGAGACTCAACATCCAGGGAATCCATCTGCTTCAGGGAGGTAAAGTGCCAAGCAGAAGCTGCCATGCCATACGTAAGGGAAACTCTAGAAGGAGCAGTGTGTGTACGTATTAATTACCTTTCTTTGGGATGGAAAATACACCATACTCTTTTGCGTCCAACATACACGCTTGCGTGCTCAAAATATACCTTGATACGCACCTAAGCCTTATATTTTAACAGGCCACTTCAGTGCAGGCTTTAGAACAAGCTATGCACAAAGTTACAGCAGAGTTTCCATTTAAATTTTCCAGGAAAAAAAAAAGAAGACAACAAAGGGGTTTCTACCTACAAGTGAGAAAGAGAAATGAGTAGGTAAATTAATAGGTAAACATCAGCAAAAGAACAAGTAGATGGAAAACCTAGAGGTTAGTTTATTTTTATTGAGATCCTGCAGCTAAAAGAAGAAAATGTATTTCACAGTTTAAGCTGTAAGTTGTCAAGCCCACCCTTTTTAATTATTCCAAATACTGTAATAGAAGCTACATACAGTCTTGCAAAATTCTATGGTTTTAGTTATTAAATCACATTCTTGACCTTTAACTTTACTTTCTTTTCATTTGTAATGGAGATTAGGAGAAAACAAGTAACTGTAATATTTGCAATGTCCTGCCAGAATGGTGAGCTATGACCACGACAGAGACAAAGGTCCTCTCAGTTTTAGGGGACAATTCACGGAACAGTTAGCTAACAACTGCATGGAAAAAGGAATTTTCATGTATTCTCTTACTTGATGAGCAGTGCATAGGAAAGCACACACAGTGTTGTTTCAGCTCAAATCGCACTGGAAAACATCCAGTTTGCTTTATAAGATACAGCTAGCCAAGAGTGAAATGTGAAGGTCAGGAGACATAGGTTTCAGCCCCTTTCTGAGGGAGAAACATTTGCCCCAAGTTTTCAGACCAGTGTTAGCTGGACTTTGGAGGAAAGGAGAAGTATTCTGGGAACAAGAAAAAGTACATGAGGTGTATAAAATTATATAAAAGCATATATATAATGAAATATGACTTGAAATTATTCATAAAGGTCAAAACAATACGCTCTCAGAAGGAAGATCACAGCACCCTGAGCATTTCATCGCTGCAAAGAAGCAAACAAAGGACATGCTATTCTGTGACGAGCGCTGCTTTAGCTGCCGTGCTAATCCAAACATCAAGTAAGGCTAAATTGCAAGACAAATTGGGTTGTGATGTCCTTGTAACTTTGGAAACACACAGTTAACTCAGGTGCTACTCAATTTGTTTGCATTTCCCAAGAGTGTGGTCTTCTACCATGACCAGCCAAGAAAACTCTCACTGTAGCTGCTCTGCAAGTGAAATTCAAGGGGTGCTAGGGAAAGTAAAACCAGTCAGGGTCTGAGTCCACAGCAGCACAGAGCTGCCCAGAAGGCAGTGGCATCTGCCCTGGGAGCAGCAAACCGGAGAGCTTCATGGTTCTCAGATACCAGTGGATAACTTTGCCTTCATCTAAAAAAAGCACACTTCTGAGACAGCAGCTCTGACATGTTGATTCCCCACAGTAACGCCACGCAAGCGTGTTCTATCCTTCAACTCCTTCACCTTAACAAAAAAATTCCAAAATCCCCTGAGATTAAGACCCTTCAACACAGTAAACTTACTTTAGTAAGAAGTTATGGCTCTTGCAGTTGACAGCAAGTAGGCAGTGAAACCAGCCACAACTGTTACTTTAAAAAATAAAATAATAATAAAAAAATCTGCTAAGAATGTCCTTTTAGCAGAGGCTGCAGTTCTCCAGCCACTGCTCCCTGGAGAGGAACAGACACTCGGGGATAGCAGACAGGCAAGAGGGAAGGACTGCAGCAAATGTGTAAGGTCATAGTAAGTGATTTTTACTTCTTTCTGTTTTCACCTGGGACATTTTGATCAGATAACAAAGAACAATTTTTAAAAAAAAAAAATATAAAAAATAGCAGAGGTTTAAAATTTGGCAAGGATTTTGTAACACAAATCACAAGGATGGCTGGATCCATAGCGTTTTTTGGTAAAGCAAGAGCAGAAATGTGCATTTGAACAAATGATCCTGTGATGCATATTAAGACCTCTTACATGAACTTATTTTCTTTCTGTAACTTAAAATTTTTGTTTGCAAGACCACTTTCAGATTCCCATCTATGGCAATATTTACCAGAAGACATGAGAAGAAGGCAAATTTACATATATGTACAAGCGTAAAGTTGCTTCTTCAAGATGTAATTAAATACAGGACTCGCAACTGTCTCCAGCTATTTTAGCACCATGAAAAGTTTCAGTTGGCATTGTATATAATTAAAGTTTTACATTAGCCTCTGCTGTACCATGATACATGCATACTAAGACAAATACTATATGCCTCAGTAATTTCAGTAGTACCTCTGCTCCCAGCTGAGGATGGCATTCATAAAAGCACAACATTCAACAGTTTCAACACAAATACTAAGATGCAAACTGACCATATACACAAATTGTTACAGAAGTGTATAACTATATCCAGTTTTATCTTTGCATATAAAGCCTACAACATGTAAAAAGAAATGGTATGATAAGATAGAAAATTTGCCTTTGTATAAAATCTCTCATTTTTTCCACTTAAAAATTTAGATTTGTATAGGTGTGCTCATATATACAAAATTTTATGTCTATAAAAGATTAATTTCTAAAAAAAAAAACTTCCACAAAAAGGTGTAAAAGGTACATAAAACATTTAACATTTGCTTTGGAGTAACTCCAGCCTCTTAACGCAAATGCTTTTTGTAGTTTGCATAAATGATTATGTATGGACTTGCCCAGAGCTTCAAGAATCCTGCTCACAGACACACACTCCCCAACACTACAATCCATCACGTATTATTGCTTCTACAAATGCTAACAGCTCCCTTCGGGTTTATGGGCCCTTACCTATGTAGTAACTGACATGGCTGTTTCCCTTCTTGAACACAAGAGCTTGTATGAAAACACACAGGAAAAAAAGCCCTGCTAAACAATTTTACCTTAGAGTAGCAAGTCTGGATTCAGTAATCTTGCTTATGAAGACTTATTAATTCTTGGTATTCTTAACATCTTATGACTGAAAAAAAAAATGTGATAACTGCTCTATCTCTGAAACCCCCTTGTGAACTGTGTTCATGACTTAAACAAAAAATTCATTTAGATTTTAGAAAAAGACCAAGCTGATGCTCTGACAGTGCAGTTAAACATTGTTAGCATTGCAAATCCCTACACTGAATTTCTACAGAAAGCAGTGAAAACAACAGTTTCTGTAATAATGAGGAGTTTGTATCTGCCTCTGGAATGTGAAGAAAAACTCATCTGATAGTATCAACCTCAGGCGATGTATATTTAAACCAACCACAGGTAGTATAGGTGTAGCTAAAGAACATAATTTTTACTGACATAAGAAGGCAGTGCCAATATTGCTACTGTGACAGAAGAAATGAATTGCTCAGTTTGTGCAAAACCTGTGGTAAGCGTGACCTTCTCAGCCCGTGATGGGCGGTGGTGGTCAGGAAGTTAGCTGACAGCTTGGCTAAGAGTTGTCATCAGGACGTCAGGATTACCTCGGTCAGACACACCACAAGGACACAGAAGGCTGAGCCCACAAGTAGTTATTTAGGAACTTAGAGGACTTTCAGCATTAAAAGAAAGTTTCACGGACCATTTTTGAAAGGAAAAAACGGGCATTCCACCTGCTTTTGTATTACAGACCGAAACCTGGCCAGCAGAAAGCCAGAAGCTGCCACCTTCTGAGGTGGGTTTGATCAGTCTTGAAAAGACCACAGTTATCTGAGAAATGAGGTTTCTCTGACTAATGACTCCAAATAAGTTTTCCAGGTAGTACAGCCTGCAGTAAAAAGCTGCCAAGGCTTTTGACTTTTTTGTGATGCAGAAAGGTTGGAAAGCAGCCAAATGAAATAGAGGCAATGGGTAAAATATCACAGCCGTGAGCAGTGACAGGAGCTGGGAGAAGAGGGAGAAAACCTCCCCGTTGGGCAACAGCTTCTTTTGATGCATTGCCACCTGTGGCTAGACCTGACTGTTCTCTGTTCTTCTCCAACACCTGGCCAGAAGATCACTGTTGGAAGAAAATGACAGGAGAACGAAGGTCACTAGCTCAGGCATATTTAACTGTTCTGGAGAAACATCTTTACTTTCTCTGTATCCCTGCCAGCAAAGCAGGGAGATCAGCAAGACCATCCGTGGAGGCAGCACTGCTCAGAGCTGCCATCACAAGCTCTCTTTTTCCAACCCCCAAAACCAATGAGAAAGAAGGAAGGAAGAAAAAAAATAAAACAAAGACACAAGAGAAGATGTGAACAAGCAAACAAACAAAAAACCACCCCAAATCAAAGTCGGCAAAACTCAGTAAGATGATCTGATGCTGAAAGGTGACTCATCTCTTTTTCTGCAAAGTCAAAGTAAATATGGTGAGATCTGTACCATAAACTGACTTGTACGTTATCTCCGTTCAAAGTTAACTTACTATGTCACACTCGTGGTAAACAGCACAGGCCCACATGAATGACTGCTGCATAACTCCACATGTCAGAAACCCTTGGCAATGCACACAAGCACCTTCTGTTTCAAAGAATAACTCTGTTTTTTCAAGAATGTGTTTTATTAAAGGACAAAATACTCTGAGTTTCAGTCTGAAAACACCTGGGGGCAGGAGCAGCACCCCACTCATCTTACACATATACCGCTGCACACCCAGCACACGCAGGAATGAAGACAGGGGGAAAAGCCCCCAAACCAGGACCTGATCAGTTTTCCAGGAACCATGAGCAAGCAAACCAGCCCTGCTGCTGGTGGGAATTTTAGGCTCAGCCTCTGCAAAAAAAAGCAAGCTCTTCCCTGCGCTCCCAACAAGTGTACCAGAAGCAAGCCGTGCCAGTAGAAGAGCAAAGCGGATAAAACTGTAATGCCTACCACAAAAACTTCAGCCAAACACTGAAGTCTGACTGGTCCTACACCTGCCTCTTCAAAGCAGCTGTACTAGCAGCAGCTGTCATCGCACGAGTATCTTCTGTGAGGGAAACCAGGCTGTTATCCCTTATGCACAAAAGTTATAGGCACCCTCACAAAGCTCCCTCATGAGCCCACGAGACCCTGCTGAGCAGAAAATGCCAGCTCTGTTGACCAAGATAGCAGCAGAGCAGCTACATGACCCAGAAGGTCAGCATCTGCCACTCTGGTGGCTTTCCTGAGATGGACAACCCCAGTAAACAGCACCCGCTGCCAAAGGTGCCTGGGTACCCCTGTCCCAACACCCCACACCCAGCTGCATGAAGCACGGTCAGCTCCATAAGCTCAGAACGTAACTGGATAATTTTGGATTGACTCCAGCCACACTCCCCTCTCTTCTTAGAGCAACCTCTTAGAACCCCGGTAACAGAAAGGGATAAGGAGTGCCCGCACAAGAGAAAAAGGACACTTGGAGCATGCATAGGCAATAGAAAAATAATATAATTTCACCCACACATGTTCCAGAATAAAGGAAACTTCTGCTACCCTCAAAAATTTAAGTAAAACTTCAGAATAAAGAGAAACACAGGAGTTAGTATGCTCTCATTTCAAAAGTTCTTAGCTGACTGGGGAGGAAGAGGGCTGAGCAAGAAATGTTTCAAACACAAGCCTTTATTTCACTATCAACTTTTATCACCTCTTCTAGTAACTGATTTATCAGATGTGAAGTCTAATTGGTGCTACCAGTTCCAAAACACAGGCTGCACTACTTTTAACAACCATGAGCGAAGCAGCAGCCCCCAGCTTTGACTTCCACACAACCAGAGTTCAGCTGCACAGGGCAGCAGGGTGTGCCCCAGGTTCATCCTCAGCATTTACTTTTTAGTTTTCTTGCTCGTTTTAAACTGACAAATCCAGCCAATCTCACTGGTGGCTACTGCTTGCGAGATCCTGTTTGCAGCCAATGCAGATTAGCCACTTTGCTGGCGACACATGCTGCCTTGTGCCTGTCACCTAGCAGCCTCCTGGGAATGCTATATGAGATGGGAAAAGCAATGAAGCAGCAAAAGAGTAAGAGGGTTTGTGGTTCGTTGTTTTGGGGTTTTTTTTTTAAAAAAAAGATAGGAAGAGAAACAGCTCAGATGAAGCAACAATGCCCTCATTTCCACTTTCTGTTAATACTCCTGCCTCTGCACACATGAAGAAAAAGGTAGAGGAAAAGCCTGTGATTTGTCAGGCTTTCCTTTACCAATTTACCTGAGAAACGGGAGGCAAAATTTGTCTGACAGATGGAATTTTAATAGTTTTTCAGGTACCTTAAAATAAACAGTCTTGTTTTCTATATAAAACTAGCCATCCTTCCAGCCTGCTGTGCACCCCGCTTCTTTCTAGTCTGTGTAAACTTAAAGCAATGAGGTTAACTCGAACACCAAACACAATGTTGGTTTGAGGCCTCGGTTTTACCCAGGCTGGCAAGCATTACCGCAACGGCCCAATGGAGCAAGCTAATTCGAGAACACAAGCACTCATTTATCACAAATGTTTTGCCTTTGAACACAAACCCAAGACGACAACTCAGCCAGGTAGCGAAACTCAAACTGCCGTGACACCGGGCATGCCTGACTTGCAGCCCTGGGTGAAACGCTTACAGCCACGACAACTTTCTCAGGTATATAACCCAGAGTCCCCTCAGCCCTCTCATCCCTTGCCGGCTTGTCAGCAAACTCCAAGCAGAGGATCCCTGTCAGACACAAGCACACAGTTAAGATCTACGATCCGGGCAGATTTTACAAGTCGCGTCAAAGAGTACCCTGCACAGGGGAAACAAGCCTGGCACAATCTACACATCCCTCCACCTCCCTTTCAAAAATGACGTATTGTCACCTCCACTATAGGCAGGGAGGCAGGCACGGAGGCTTTCATAGCTCACTGCCCAATTACAGGGGAATTCTGCCCTCCCCCTTCCAGCCTGTACAATGGGCTCTTTATGTAAATCACTCAGAAAAATTAATACACCGTTAATCCATCAGTAAAGCTTCCTTTCCCATCTCTGCTTTGTGGTGTGAGCACAGGCTAAGGAAGGCAGCAGAAGAAACTTTATGGAAGTTATACAGAGATGAGCAGCAGGACTGTGTGGCTCATCTGATCCACAGTGTAAGCTCCTACAGGTGTCGGAAGTCTGTCTGGCTTTGCTGTACAATATCAACATGCCAACAATCAAAAGTACGACTTACCTATCAGTTGCAAATGAAAACTCCCTTTTGAGAAGTTTTTCAGAAGCAAAAGGGGTTAAAAAAAAATCTTCAAAGCTCAGATTAAAATCATCTCCCAGTGTGCTAGGAGCAAAGCACAAGCATATACATCCTGTGTTAGTGTTCCTGCATCCAAACAATTTACTAAAGTCACTATTTATTCTGACTAGGAACTGCAATTCTGATCAAATAGCTATTAACTGCTCCCAGAAATAAAAAGAAATAAAAATCCCTTGGAAGTTTCAGTGCCCCTGGAAAGCCTGCCTGCTCCCACAAAAGTGACCATACAGCAGGCTTGAATCAACCTTACGCTTTCCGTTAACAAACTAGTGCTCTGGCAGCAACAAAGAAATTAGAACCAAATCATTTTATCAAGTATTTTTAACCACACACACACAACCCCACTGCCTGCCAGCCACTAAGTGTGTTTCTAACAGTAGCTCACCAAGGAACAAACTCCTGAAATTTATTTTGATTTATGGTAAACATGAAATATGCTTGAGTAAGTACCTGACAAACTCCATTCAAAAAATATGAAGAGAAAAAATATGTATGCTTTTTAAAATCTCATAGAAAACATACTCCATGTTTGAATACTTCAAGGGTTCATTCAGGGCTGCCTATCTCACATTCTAGATCTCCCTCCTCCTCACTGCAGAGCAATTTTCATCACCATCCCATCATCTCTTTTATTTTGCATCTGGGATCTCTTCTCAATCTGCCTTCATAAAACAATTACACTTAAAATTTTCCTAAGAGCCACCCTGCCTGTTACAAGTGGAGTCTTAACTGGCTTTTGGTACCACACAGAGAGGAGATTCTTGTAGCACCTGCCCAAAGGATCTGCCACCAGTGACTACTGGCTACCTGAGGCATAAACAAAACTTATTTATACACCACGTGATCAGTACCCCTTATGTTGCCCAGATGAGAATTTAAAGGTTTTCCCTGTTCATTACTATGAGCTTTCACAGTTTTGCCCCTAGAAAAACTTGACGAGGCGGTGCTGTGCCTCAGCTTTTGTGCTGCCCTCCTCCTACCCCACACCTGCGGCTCGCGGCTCCCGGCTCCCAGCAGGACAGGAGCAGCTGGGCAACAGCAGGGACCAGGGGCTGACAGGGCAGCAGCAATCACAAGGGTTAAAGAGAAAGCAAGTCACCTTTTCTGTGCTGGCTCCTGTAGATCCAGTTCTCATCATCCGCATCTACCTGCTGCACGCACATGGAGGAGAGTTCACCATCGCTGCGAAACAATCTCTTTGTCTGCCTTGACAAGGAAGAGAAATTTATCCAGCTCACAGCACGCGAGAGGGAGCCTGGGTTTTGTTTGAGTTTGAAAGATCTCGAAACACACTCCTTTTTCATTTTCTCTCAAGCCAGCTAGTGGTCTCGGTTCCAAACGGACCTTCCTGAAATTGTTCCTGGCCCCTTTTTTCTCAGGGGTTTTCGTGGGAGGCTGAACAATTTCAATACCACTTCCGTCCAGGTTTCTTCTCGCTGCACTTAAGCCAGCACCAGCATGGAGGTAGGTCACCGTGCCAGCGCAGCTCCCTGAAGCTGTTTTGATACAGCGCTTAGGGAGCTGCCAAAGAAAACAAAGGGGACAAAAGCAGCAGAAAGTGGCACCTTGCAGCAGCTCAGAGCAGCATGTAACGGCTGAGCAGAACAGAGCACTAAGGCACGTGTTTTCCCCATTCTCCACTCAACGGCAAACACTGTAGCTCCACTCCTCTCCCTGGCATCGCTCCCCAGGAGCATGGACGCGATTCAGTCCTCTCTTCTGGCTCATCAAAACCACCCCAGGACGGGGCAAGAGCAGGCAGAGATCACACCCCAGCGTGGTGGCACAGCTTGGGAGGGACGACAGACTGACCACACTTCTGCCTCCTCATTCTGGCTGCCCTGCTCTCCCCTAGTGAAAAGCCTGGGAAGGAGCTCCAGGAAGGCTCTTATAACAATAAAACAGACTGCGTGGCTATCGCTTAGGATTAGAGTGAAATATGATAGGCTCGCTCTCCTAAAAGCACGACCGCAGAAGCAAAACTCCTCCTTTCCTCAGCCAGCTCGGTGGCAGCGCAAACTTCTGAACCCTGCATACAGAAGTAGAAAAGCACTTGTGCACCTCTGTGGAGTTGCAAGGCGGGGAAATAAAATTCTAGATCATGTAAATGTCACAAGCATCCTGAACAGAGTGTACTGAAAACATTAGTGCTCCTGTACCTAGCTGTACATTTAAGAAAAAAATAAAATAAATGCAAGTGCATAGACACAAACAAAACCTGTGCACAAGCAGACATTTTTAGCGACCAGACTCCCACCAGTGTGACTGCAGCTCACAGAAGAGGTTTCACTCCCAGCTGTGCTACCTTCTGTCACCTTCTCTTCAAACTAGCAGCTGGAAAAAGCACTCCAAGGTATAAAGGTTTTTAAAAGTCTGGAATTACTGAAAGCTGCCACAATACCAATCACTCTCCCTGTGTACCAACACCAATGCTGCTTCCAGAAG
Source organism: Apaloderma vittatum (assembly GCF_000703405.1). Lineage (NCBI taxonomy): Eukaryota > Metazoa > Chordata > Aves > Trogoniformes > Trogonidae > Apaloderma > Apaloderma vittatum. Next base: position 17,890 of record NW_009725699.1, read on the forward strand.
AGAGTAAGCCTGGAAGGACGAGAAGTAAAGGCAGCATTTTAAAGGAGACAGAAGTTGGCGATACCGAGGCATCTTGATACTCATGGTTTTTGATAGGATTTGTCACCACGATGCAAGCTGACAAAAAGCACTCAAGTTGGTATCTTGCAGCAAAAGAATAGACTTGAATGCATGAGCTACTCAATATAGTCAGCTCTGTGAATCCTCAAGGAGATACTGGTAGTGAGGAAACCAGGAAAAAAAAAACAAAACAAAGGCAAAAACCAGAAAAGTGCCACCTGTCTGAAGAGTAAGTATTATTAATGCCATAACATCGTAATGGCTGCAGATGATGTTAGCAAAAGGAAAAGCAGCTTAAGAAAACAAAGGTATACTGTTTCAGCTCCCAAGCTGCCAGTCAGATTTACACTAGTGCAGAACACGCCCCAATCCCCTGGCAGATGCTCTCTGGATTCTTCTGCACAGCCTCTTCAAAACCATTAAAAACAAAGGCTCTGGCTTTTTCTGAAACTTATGGTTCTCTGACTCATAATAAGAGGATAAGGTTTAACCCACTGACTGGGAGGCAAAAAGCTAAGTACTGTATCAGATTACCCTATGAATCAACCAGGCACACAAAAGTGACCTTCGGCTCCTACTAACACAGCACAACGGGTTGGCCAACTGTCTCCTGTAAATAATTTAATAGGCTGCATTTAAATTGAGCTCGCCTGGTGAGGTAGTGCACATGTAGATACACAGGCCTTCCACCACTTCCCAAAGTCAGTGGTGGGGTAGTGAGGTTGGGAGAGGGAGGCTCAGGGCGTGCGCAGATGGGGAGCACGGACTGCCTACGTTTGCTTTTCTCACTTTGTCATCAGGAACTTCTACTTTGGAAGCTTTTGTCTTAAAAAGACACCACCCCCCTATCCCTGATGAGACAAGAGACCTGGGTAGGGTTTGTTTTGGTTCTAAATCTTTAGACCTTTTGCTTAAAAGAAGATTTGGAGAATGTGGGGTGACATACCCCTAGAGACCCAAACACTGGAACATCCATTTTGGGACTGTCCACGTTCAAACAGACAGGATTCAATGTAAAAAAATCAAAGAATCCAAGACCACAATTTAAGTCAACTTACTGTTCTCTTTCGAGAACGAGCAAACATTTGGAATTGCCAGTACTACAAAGTACAGAGAACTGTAAACTACCACAGCTATTACTGGCTAAATTACACAGAGTCAGATGTAAAAAAACCCTAGTAGGAACTGCAGAATCACAGTCATCTCCTCTCCACTGTACTACTTTGAAACAGAAGATGAGAGAAACCAACAAGAAGGAAACCCTTTCAGTTTAACCCAAAATGCCAGGGTGAATCCCAGAGATCTGTCCAGAATCTTGGCAGCAATTTCATTTTACAAATTTTCCTGACCTGTCTGGAGCTCTGCCTTTATACCATGGTTCTGAGTCACAAGCTGATGATGCTAGGGTGAAAACATTGCTGCGGGTGATTGACCATAACATTTCCACTGTTACTGTAAATATAAAGTGGTGCAATGCTTTGCTCAGAGTTTGGCATTATTATATTTCATTGCAGGAAAAGATCCATCATGATATTGTCATTACCACAGAATGCTTTTTATTTGCAGGTGACAAGAAGCTTAATATCAGCGCACACTGTTGCACAAGTGGATCGAAAGTAAATTTCCTAAGATCAAGAGAAAACTATGATTACAGTTTGAAAAACAAGATATATTGAGACATCAACAACAGTGGAATTGCAGGTTAACCCATGATTTAATCAGTACCTAAATGCAAGGCCAAGAAGTTGGTTAGCATCTGACACACTTCAGAGAATTAAATTTAATTTTGTAAAACATCCTTTAAGAAAAACAAGGTACATTTCTAATATGCTTAACTAGTTTTCCAACCCAATTTCTCCCTTATGAAATCATCATACAAGTAAACAGCGTTCTTATTTTCCAAGTTACAAATATAAAGACTAAGGCATTGGTTTTGGTTCATTTAATACAAGTCCATCTCAGTAAAAAACTATGAAGGAATCACAGGAGAAACCCAGAGTTTGAAGTAAAAAGCTAAATTGGTTCCTTCCCCTCACCCTTTTTTTTATATTTAGAGAACAAGAGCAAATATGCACAACCTCACATGCCATCAGGATTTTTACCATCTATCACAACCTGATTGTCAAAGAATTCTCTAAAAGTTATTAAGCAAACACTCATACATGGCTCACAGCCACTGTGTTCCCCTAAGGCCAGCAACAACAAAAAAAAGGGTTTGGTTCAGTGTTAAAAAAGCCCCAACAAAACAGAAAGAAGAAAAAAAAAACAGAAAAAAAATCCCAACCCCAACCCCCCACAGATATGCTCTAGTTTTGGTTGGGCTGTGGTTTTTGGCACAATTCACATGTTAATTCCTACATTTCCTAGTCTATCATTTCTGATGAGTCAACCAGACGGTAACAAGGGTGATTCACAAGCACAGAGTCCTGAGGCAGCCACTGCTCCAGCAGCTGAAAGGACACAGCTCTCTCTCTCTCAGGCTTCCTGGGTGTTTTCCTTTAGGTGGTAATAAGCCATCACCTGCCAGTTATAAAAGCCATTTGGATTAAGCTACGTCAAAAGCCCACCAAAAACCCCTTGCCTGCAGACTCAACCCTTCCCAACACAGCTCTTGCTGCAGCCGGCGAAGGGCACCGGGTACCCACAGCAGCCCCGAGACACCCTCCATCCCAGAAATGACCCCAACACCACCAGATCTGGGTCGTCTCCCCACATCTGCTCCTCACCTCCAGGCAGAGATGCCTGGGAACTTTAGTAGCTACTGAAACCTTGTGAACCTGACCTCCATCAGCGTTCTTGATCTGTAGCATGCCTGTTCTTATCCTATAAAATGCTCACAGAGCAAACCCACAGAGAAACCCATATCCCTGCGTGATTATTTACAGGTTGTTCCTTCATGAATTACTATAGAAAGTAGCCACAGAGAATGTTTTGGCATTACAACAGAGCCTCAAAACTTCCAGCTAAGATTGTGTCCCTTTTTGTGCAGAGTACATAGCAAGGAACTCCCTTTCAACATGAATGGACCTGAGACGGGGGGAAAAATGGCAAAGAAGGAAAAGGATCAAAAATTAAGTTACTTGCCCAAGATCACAGAAAGGATAAGCAGCAAAGCTAAGAAAAGAAACTAGGTCTCCTGGCTACCAGCCTTGCGACCTACTTAACTGGGCCCTGTCTCACACAAAAGGCAATGCCTGTTAATTGCTTCTATCACAACCATTATAGGGCCTTTGAATGCCCTAATTGCAAATGAAAACTTCCTTTCTATCTTGTTACCCATTTTATCCTTTGGGGTTTTTTTTTCAACTTAAAAAAATACAATATCATAAGTGAGCACTTAAAATAAGGGAATTCTTCTCTGTAGGACTGCTTCAAGCATCCCATCCACATTAGGTCTATGAGGAAAAAAAGTGGTGTCCCTCAGGGGTCTGTACTGGGACCAGTGCTGTTTAGTTCCTTCATCAATGATGTAGACAGTGGGATCAAGTGCACCCTCAGCGAGTTTGCAGATGCTCCAAGCTGAGTGGTGCAGTGGATACACCAGAAGGACAGGATGTCCTCCAGAGGGACCTGGACAAGCTGGAGAAGCAAGCCCATGTGAACTTCATGAGGTTCAACAAGGCCAAGTACAACGTCCTGCACCTGTGTTGGGGCAATCAATACAGGCCAGGGGATGATGTGATAGAGAGCAGGCTTGTGGAAGAGGGTCCTGTTGGTGGAGAAAAAGCTGGACATGAGCCAACAACATGCACTTGCAGCCCAGAAGGCCAATTGCATCCTTGGCTGCATCGGGAGAAGCGTGGCCAAGAGATCGAGAGAGGTCATCCTGCTCCCTACTCTGCTCTGGTGAGACCTGACCTGGAGTACTGTGTCCGGCTCTGGAGCCCTCAACATAAGAAGGACGTGGACCTGTTGGAGCAGGTCCAGAGGGCCACAAAAAGTCATCAAAGGGCTGGAGCACCTCTCCTCAAAGAGAGGCTGAGAGAGTTGGGGTTGTTCAGCCTGGAGAAGAGAAGGCTCCAGTGAGATCTTACAGGGCCCTTCCAGTACTTGAAAAGGACCTATAAGAAAGCTGGGGAGGGGCTGTTTACAAGGGCACGTAGCAACAGGACAAGAGCCAGTGGTTTTAAACCAAAGCAGAGTGGGTTTAAGATTGGTCATTAAAAGTTCTTTACTATGAGACTGGTGAAACACTGGAACAGGTCGCCCAGAGAGGTGGCGGAAGCTCCATCTCTGGACACATTCAAGGTCAGGCTTGATGGGGCTCAGAGCAATCTCATCTAGTTAAATATGTCCCTGCTCAATGCAGAGGCTTGGACTAGAGGACCTTTACAGGTCCTTTCCAACTCAACATATTCTATGATTTTATGGTCTAGTGGTGGACCTGGCATTGTGCATTTAAATGGTTGGACTCGATGATCTTAAAGGTCTTTTGCAACCTAAGCGATTCTATGGTACTCTGATACAGGAGGAAAAGGCTCAACCCGCATTCAGCTTTGACTGTACACAGCCAAGTTCTACCTTTTGGCAGCCAATAACTATTTTCCAAAAAAAATCACCTTATATTCATCGGTAAAACAACTTCTGATCTCCCATTACACAGGCACGACACGACATTTTCATGTCACCATGCAACCTAAGGGCATCTTGACAAGTTTGGACAATGTGTGACTATTTCTCTATATCACTGGTAGCCCTCTTCACTGCAAGGCACCACTAGGACCTGCAAGAGGAGCTGCCAGGTGCCTCACTGGGAGCAGAGGGAATTGCTGCCAGCTGCTCCCACCTCTGGTGGGGTGTCAGGGTGAGAGAGGGAGGTCAGGCAGGAGCAGCACGGTTATGCGGACACACGCTCATAGTTTAGCTTTTGCAAATCTGCTGATAGGATGCAGTTGTTATCTCTGCTTGATATGTGATGTAATAGTTTTAGTGGACTTTTTTGACTCAGGAATGATAATTCGCTGATTACGGCAGGGGGGCTGAAAACAACCTGCACTCGG
>NW_009725699.1:22980-35648 GCF_000703405.1 Apaloderma vittatum
TACCGGTAGCCACTGCCTCAATTCCAGCACAGGTCCTACTGAGATGTGGGGCTCTGCTTTCATACCACAAAATCTTTTTAAAAGACAAATACCTTAACCATAGGGTCCAATTCCCCTTGAAAGCTGAGGCTTGGCCAGAGAAGTACTCCACGCACAACTGTTATGGCCAACACATCCCAAGTGTTGATAGTCTGCAAAGATTAGCTATCTAAGTACTGAATTTTTGAGGAGGGAGTAAGTTTTCTATCTGAAGAAGAGATTATTTCTTCTCCTCAGGCACTCCTCTGTTCCTTGAATCACCAACAGTTATCGATAAGAGTTCTGATCAACACAAGAAGTCCAGGGCCTGGAAAAGAAACACTGAGGAGCGCTCCAGACGTCAGCCAACATTCAGCACCTTGCTGCTCCTGCACCACGCTGACCCTTCACCAGGCATCCATCCGCTCCAAACTGCTGTTCCCCACTGACATGAAGGATGCTCCGAATCAAACCACTCCTTGCATCTTGCTGTGTGGCTGTTGCCTCCCAGGAAAGCATTTTGTAACATCCTGTCTCTATTTCACATGTATTACTCTCTGCTCTTGAATGCTCTGCAATGAACACATGAATTTAAACAAATTCCACATTGCCTTAATCTAAATTGTAAAATCAGTTTATTCTCTCCTACTCCTTTACTCAGCATATGCTACATTCAGATTAAGAAGGGGCTTAAATCACTTTTAATACCTGAAAATGCACATGAAACTTTGCAACATGTCAGTGACAATAGAAATTCAGAAATATGAGATTTTGGTGAAGTACAAGAAACTTCTACTGGATGATCCAAGGTTTCTGTGAAATACTGACAGCTGTACTAAAAACAACTGAAAGCCAGTTAAAACCAAACTGTATAAAGGTTTGTAATTGAGGACCATTTGTCCAGCAGAAAAGCACCCTAGACAACTAAGTAAATGTCTTTCTATTTCCCACTTCTCTGATTAAGAGGATCCCAGGGAAACTCCAGAGGGGATATGGCTGTTTGCTTTGAGGTGGAAGCCCTCTGCTGGTTAACACAAACTAATTAACGCTCGAATCTGAATGTTTTTGGAGATAGCAGAAGCACAAAGAACAAGAAAGGAGAGAGTGGCTAAAGAAGAAGCAGGGAAGAATTATCAGTAATATATGAAATCCTCATTCTTCATCTTATTTAGTAAAATAAAATTAAAAAGGTCTTTGTTCTGTTTCCTTTTTTCCTGCTTGTATTTACACAGTCTTTGACTTACAAAACATGTAATTTAATAAATCTTACTAGATATTTGCCATAACCAAATGCTAAAAAGGAACTTTAGAATCCAGTGAGACGCTTGGGCAGATCTGACCATTCCAACCCTGAAAACGTAGTTCATACGTGTGTTATAACCAGGTCTCATTGTTTCAAACGCAGAACACAGAAAACGATTTCTTCCTTCAAACACAAATGCTGGTTGCACACATCTTTTTGTCTCGAGTCCTTTAAAATGTATTTCAAGGTTACATCACAGACAAACCAGCAAAATTATTTGATCTTACTGACATTGTGTGTACATTTTTTCTAGGAATCAAGCTAAGAATGTACCATTTCCATAAATCATCCATATAAATCCTGAACTTCAGAAGACAGACAGAAGGCTCACTTTTGCATCGCTGTGCACAGGGATAAGACTGCTGTGGTCCTTTTTCAGTTCATTTGTAACTTTGCGTGCCTGTTTAGCCCCATGCATGCCAAGAACAGAGGAGCATGTTGCAACTGTGGACAAAATTTGTAAATGAAACCCAGCCCTGCCACGCCTGGAGGAATGCTGCAGTCTCTTCCTCACAGCAGGCTCTAGGTTAAAAGGAACTCATTTCTAGGCAGAGGATGAGCACAAGGAATGTTGCTGACACACAGAGAGCAAGGACAAAAACACAGAGTTTGTCTTACTGTCCTACATAGTTATACTCAATCCCAATTAATACAGCCCTGTTAAAAGCTGATGAAAATGCAAGTGAAAACACAAACTTTTAAAATAGTTAACATATGGCCTATGTAGGTCTATGTGCTCTCTTTGTGTGGAGTGCCTGTGCTTGTGCTCGCTCCCTATGTACACATCCACGTACACCACAAGAGTGGTGAACGCTAAAAATTCCACACACCCCCCCCCCCCCCAATTTCTCCTTCTGCCATATACAGGCCTGAAATCAACTTGTATTTGTTTTTTGCAACCCTGAAATGTTTTAACATTTTCCCCTACCAACAGCAGCTTCTAGGTGGAAAAAGACCTGAGAATACAAAAGAATAATATGCAGGGTCATTCTCGTAGAGCCTATGGTCCCCTCCAGCAGACTCTTTACAAAACATTTGACACACAAGAATGGTTGCCTATTCATCAGCTGCCAAAACAAGGTGAGACAGGAGGGAAAATGAAAGCCCAAATTATCCTCAGTAGAAGGCAGGATAAATAAGGACATTCATGCAAGCAGCATGATACTGCCTCTCAACCACTGGCATCTGAAATAATCAACCTCAACAGAACAGCTGTTTAGTCGCAGTTAAAAAACCAAGAGTGTCAACTCTTAAATTGTTGCTCTTTGCTCACAGCACAGAGAAAACCAAATCAAGGCTTTGCAATCTTCTGTAATTTGCACCACAGCTTCTTGTCTACATATCTAAAGAAAGCTCATCTTCTGGCGTACCACTAACTTAGTGAGATACACGGTGGGAGGGGTAGAAAGTGAAAGAAATCATGTATTATTGAAATTACAGGTGTAAAAAACGTTTGTTCATCAGATACTAATCTGGTGAGAGCCCAGTGGATGTCTCTCACAATACTAACACTCCAAAGCATCTTCTCCCAGCGGGGAGTTTAGAAGGGCGACTTACCAACTTCTCACAGCCAGTACCGACCACCAATCACTATTTCAGATGGTTTCATCAAGGCACAGAAGATTCACACCTTGATAGCCATTTTTAAATGAAGTCACCCTGACACTTCACTATTAACCAGTGGACTAAATTACAGGCTTAGTCTTCACCCAGGGCTTTTTCCTGCCCACAAGACAACGTGCTTGCAATACCCTGCTAGCCTGGAAGCAAATCTAAGCTCCTCATCACGCAGGTTCTTCAAAGCCTTCCTCTTCAGGTGCTTGGAAACCAAGTATCAATCCCGATGCATCATTAATTCCCAAACGCCTCCTTCAGCGTGACTTCCTCTATGGCCAATGCCGAAACACTGTTCCTACCTATACTGGCAACTTTCTTCTTTTTATTAAATGAAGTAAAGCAATTGGCACAACTGGCAGCCCATGTGCCAAATCCAATATATCAATATATCACACAGTCCTTCACCTTTCCCTGGGCTGAAACGAAGAACATGGCTTGAGTTCAGTAACTGAGCTTGCATATTGACATAGGAAGAAGTGGATCAGCAGGAGATTTCCATGAGAACCGGTCCCGGGGCAGCACATCACAAAAGCAGTATGTCTTGACATCTTTCAGGAGGTGAGGGGTGAGGAAAAAAAGGAGGACTCAAAGCAGAAGCTAACCCCTTTCTCAGTGTATTCTTTGTGTAAGCAAAAGCAAAGGCCACTGAACATAAAAGGAAATATCAAACTAATTAAATCACACCCCCAAAAGAAAATCTGCAACATATGCTTTAAAAGATAGATTTTTGCTGTAAAGAAATAAAAATTAAGATTCAATTGTTGTGCTTTTCACCTTGTTGTTCCTGCAAAGTCAAGCTACCTTTATCAACATGAACCCTGTTGCACTAAACGCAAATGGAAAACAAATGGCATTGGGAAATAAGAGATACTTATTTCACTTGCGATAAACATTCCTTATTTATAGGCATCTGGCAGACTGTCAGCAGTAGAAACAGATGCCATACAGATATTCCTCAAGAAATACGAGTACAGACACATGGGATTACATAGAAAATAAAATTATGCAGAAATGCTTATTATCTAACCATGTGCTCTATCAAATACCGCATTCTTGTTATGCAACCAAGTTTATTCACCCGGAGGAGTCTGCTGACAAGAAGAATGTTTCATATGTATTCATTCATCAAATAAAAATAACAGTGGTTTCTAGATGGGAACTACTACCTTCTTTTGATTCACATGCCTCCTATGCTACCTGTTCTAAAGTCATCAAGCTGACAAGATTATCAAGATTGCTTTAAGAGTCGATAGTTCTCTGCGGTACTTTTTTCCTGAAATAGCAAAGTGGAAAACATGCTGGTTTTCTCAGCCAGCTTTGGCATAGAGATAATGCCATGCTCTGCGGTTAATTGCTCGCTCTTCTTCCTCCAAGGCACTGTGAATCATCTCGCCTTTCCACACTGGTGTCTTCCAAACAATTCTGGGTAAAACTGTGCTAGTTCATTCTCACCAAAGACATTGTACGAGAGCACAATTGCACAGAAGGGATCACATATTAAACAACTTTTTTTAAGTATCTCATTCAAAAATGTGCAAGGCAAATATCGCAGTAACTATTAATCAAGTCTAAAAATAAATTAAAACTAACTTCATGAAAGACATTTCGGCATTTGCTGGCATTTAAAGCTTTTCCTTCAAGCACAAGCATGGCCACAGAAGGATTTGCTTCTCTCATCCAATGGCACCTTTTCCCAAGCTTAGACAGATGTGAGGAGACGCTTTCAATCTTTAATTGTAGACAGCATTGTTTTTTTCATTACGACGTGTTACTGAGCTCGCTGGTAGAAACCACCCACTTTCAGAAACTTTCACGAGTAGTTAATATTCCTCTGCTGAACAAAAGATGTCTTGGTCTAGGGCTGTTTCTATAGACTGTTGTTAAAGCACTGCATCCAGCTGACCTTCATTTATGAAGGGCTGCTCTGGTTACAGGATTCTGAGTTACTCTGTTCAGTTTAAGGCCAGCAAAATGCAATGGACTGACAGCTCTCAAAATCACTCACCAGGGGGAAAAAAAAAAAAAAAAAAGGCCAAAATTGCATTTTGGCCAAAATATATGGTCCCTGCCAGCATCTTTCAACAAAGAATGTGCCTTAAAAGGCAACATTTAGTTGTCGTTAGTATCTTGCATGGTTTCTCTTAAAAAAAAAAAAAATCTGAGAAAAGTGCCATTTTATTATAGACACTTACAAGAAAACTAAACAAACAAACAAAGTAGCTCCTTTATGGCTCCAAAATTCTGGGCTTCTCTAGGGGTCACTCTGGGTATCATAGAATCAATCATATCAGGGAAAAAAACTATCAACTTACAGCAGTACTTGCAGCTGACCTTCCCAGGTAATCAACAGGCTCTACCTTCAGGTGGGGTCATTACAAAGTACCTTTTCTTTTGCTCTCAAGTAAAGACAGAAAACAAAGTTCCCGTCTATTCCTTGTCCTCTGCATGCTCATTCCAGGGCTGCAGCACGGCCCTATCAGGGACTGCCCAGGACCCTGCACCGCCTCAGTCGTGGCCTGGCAGAAATTTCGGGATTTCATCTAAATCACTGCATCGACCCAACTGTTGGCACAACCAAAGGGAATGCAAGGAGAAGGGTGGACACAAGCACTGAAAGAACAGGAACTTCTTCAGGAGAACCAATTAGGTGAACCAGTCAGATCCTCAAGGCTACATCTCTCCAGGGTTTCTACAAACTCTCCAATTCTCTCTGGGACAATTAAGGAGAAAGTGATCCAAGCAGAGCTCTTTCCTGGATCTCTATTCAACTTGTACTCAAAAACTCTTCTTCAGGAGAAAATCTGTTTACAGGGCTGGTTTTTGGATTTTTGAATATTTTTTTTTAAACAGTGCTTCATTTTCACCATGTGTAGAAAAACAATGCCTGAAGTCTTTGGTAGTTTTTAACAAATACTAAAGAAACTCCATAGTGGTGTGAGGTCAGGTTTGGGCAAAAGAGAGCACTTGGAACATTTACGTGAATTATCTCACCAAAAAAAAATTCAAAATACTTCATAAAAATGTGTGGAAAAGTCATTGCCGCAGCACCAAAAAAATATGACATCCAAGATCACAGGAAGGTCATTACTGGATGCAGACTATTTTTTTTTTAGGTTTGGCAATCAGTTTTGCTATGTTGGAAGTTCTCTCCTGTGCTAAGAAAGTTTCATTATGTCCAAAAGCATCTCAGCAACCAGCCAAGACAGGGATCAAGACAGGGAAACACTGTTATGTTCTCCCCAATTCAGAAAAGGATGAAGCCAAAGCAAACAATTTAAGAGAGCCGTCTTCCGAAGTAAACTTTTCTTTTAGTTCATAGGTTATGTTACGTTACAATTTGTTAGGGCAGCCTGTTGAAATTCTACATTGTCTACATAGACGTTACAATTTGTTAGGGCAGCCTGTTGAAATTAGGTGGAAATCTGTTTCCATCATAATTCCAAGGAACCTTGTTTCCTTTACAAATTTTTAACTCTAAGTCCCCTTGGCAAAGTTGTTGCCTGCTGCTTGGCTTTCAACATTTTCTTTTTTTTTTTTTTTTTTCCCGACCTTACTTCAGAAACACACTGCAAGACAGGGCAGAAAACACAATTCTGTGCTAGAGTGACAAGTATAGAGAAAAAAAAAGGAAGTCATTCATGTGAGCAAAGGGCAGGACAGGAATCCCTGGCCCTCCGGCCTTGATGGAAAAGGGATGTCACTGTCTGGCAGCTGAGGCAATGAGACAAGCTCACTCCTCGCACCCCTCCTTGCCTTCAGCAGCAGACACTCATCCTTTAGGCACTCTACCAGCTAATTTTAAGGTTAGAGAGGGCTGTTGCTTTTGCACGTCTTCAGCAGAGGTTCCTCTGCAGTTGTCCTACAGGTTCTGCCTGTAAAACTAGGCCTGCTCTCTCCTTCCTAACTTCTCATCCCACAGCCTCTCTGTAATGACTGCTTTCTTCTCCAGGGATGGACACTGTTAGTCGGAGCCACACACTGACAGAAGAGAAAGTATCTTTAACACCAGCAAACAGTTTCTCCAGTGTCATTCCCTCTCCACAGGCAGCTTGCCACGGTAGTGCAAGTGGGAAACTGAGCTGAGGAAGGCAAGGTAGCACGGAGTAGTCACTCATACGGGATGACAGGGTGAAACACCATGCGTATACACCCACCACCACCACCTTTCACAGCACTGCCAACTTCTGCAAAACCTGGGCTGTGCTGCTTCTTCCCACATCCCAGTTCTTGGGAGTCACATACCTGGGTGAGAGTCTCATCTTTTAACTTCAAAGAAAAATTTCTAAACTTAATTTGAGGGATGGGAGAAATTCAGACAAGGAAACATCATAAAAGTTTAAAGCTCAAGAACTATTAAAAAAATCCTTTTTATTTTCTTTTTTCTTTTTTTTTTTTTTTTGAGTAAACTCAAGATCCTGAATACTTTAGTTAAATACATTTCTACAGGTGGGGAGATCCTACCCAAATTCTCTGTAACAGAAGCAGTTACACTGATGCAGTTAAAGCAAGATAAAGGATGGTTTCCTGGGGAGGGTGCTGAATGCTTGCATACAATAATTTTAACGTCACTCCTGTCAAGCTGATGCTCCATCAGGGTGAAAGCAAGAAAAATACAGGCTTTTCATTACTGGGTAATTGAGTGCACACCCTTAGCAGTGAAAACAGCTTACTAAGTAATTGCTCACAACCAAATAGCTAGAAGAATATTAGCAAAGATACTGCAAGATCACAAGTGTTAGAAGCAAGAACTGCAGCAGCAACTATATGAAAACAAGTCAGAAAGCTTTCTGTGTGGTAAAGACTGTAGCCAGTACAAACCAGTAACACACTCTCCTTCCAAAAAACACACAGCCAAACATAAGCATAAGCGACTACAATTATTTTGCTCAAAAGTTCATTAATGAAACCTAAAATTCTTGTCCTACAATACTTATTTAATTTAAAAAGTTTACTGAAAATCTGATATTGATACTTAATTACATCATTAATTACACTCAGATTTGAATCAAATTTAAAGAAAATAAAAGCAACCAACTTTAAAACCTCTCATTCTGAAAAGGTTAACTTCATGGGGTATTTTTTTAAGCAAGTAACATCTGAGATGACTGGAATTGGATCACCACCTCCTTCTCTTCCTTTACTAGCTCTGTGTAAAACAAGTCTCTTTCTGAATCATCCTAACCTGGGTGTTTATAAAAGCGAGCAGGCAGCTCTGGATGGATGCCCTCACCTAGCTATCAATTACTGTCATAAGATTTATACTTCATCTGTTTTCCTCCTCTCCTGTTTCATTTTCCCTAAAATCAGTAATGAATTTAGGACAAACGCTAGAGACTAAAAATTCAATCACTACCACCTAGTGAAGCCAGTTCACCAATAAATGAGCTTACCAATTTTCATATTTTATGGTGTGAAAGATTAAACCACAAGTTCCTACTGAAAAATTTCTTGTGTTTCCTTATTATCATCTAAGAGACAGCTTAATACTGAGTTTGCAGTTCATCTTTCAAAAAAAGCCAGCTTAATCCTCAGAAAAAGCAAGGGACCAAATCAACATTTAACACTTTGTATCTAAAGATGAAACATGTCCACCAGTTTAGTCAAATGACCTCTATCTGCTATAGCCTGACATTTTCTACTTTTGTCCTTTCTTAGAGAAAACTAAGCCAATATATTGAGGCGTGAGAAAGAAGAAGCATTAATGACTGACTATATAAATCTGAATATACTGATAAGGTTTTTATTGAAAATGAATAAACTAAGCCATCAATTGACAGATTTGCCTTGAAAGCAAGAGTGCTCAGCCCAGATGGCTTTTTCTGGTTTTATGATTAAACGGACAGACAGCTGGCAAGAGATACAAAATGCAGAAGAGTCAGTTACTCATAATACCTTAGAATTAAATAATGGTTTAGAACTAGAACGAGGTAATAGTCTAGAACTTTTCCACTGAACGCCACATGCTCCTGCCACTCAAAGGACAACAACAATGAAAGTGCCAAACAACACAGGAGCTTACTGTTGGGGATGTGAAAGAAAAAAACCAAAACAAAATCAGCAGAATGAGAGCTGTTTCCATCGTAAGGATGAAGATGACACTCTGCCCACAAGAGAGAGTCACAATTTGGAGATGGAAGGAGTATTTCCCTCACCCACATAACATCTCTGATCTAATGCTTCTTTGAAGGGTTGAGATTCAGAAGCATAAGGGATTTGGACACAGGTTTGGTTTTGTTGTTGTTATGAGGGTAGGCTTTTTTTAAGAACTCAGCACAGTCTTGTCTTATGATAAAAAATGAAATATGTATTCCATTTTATTTTCACTGCTCTGAAATGAAAGCTATGTATTACTGTAAATCACTGTTGGTCCACAGCCAAAGCAAACTACTACAACCACCATCTCCACTGTATTTATCTTACCGCTTAATTCCCTCTTCTTCTCCATTTATGACATTTCTGAATCATCAACACAAAAGACCAAAATGCAGTCCTGGTCATTTGATTGGGAGGTTCTCAGGAAACTCAGGCATAGTATTACAGAATAGGAATTTTGGCAAAAAAGAGAAAAGACATACAAAGAAAAATAAACTCCATTTAGTAGGATTATATAGTCAAACCAAAAAATGATTTTTTGATCTGATCTATGGCTTGTTGGCTCTCTGTTAAAACAGACACACATATGTTGAATGTCTATTTAAAAGCAGAATACATTCACTAAACCATACTGGAGCTAAAAAACTTTCTAACTGAGACCATAAAAGGGAGAAAACTATGGAATGTGTTATGTTCATCTAGCAAAGCTGTTCTCTAGCGATCAGCAGATTCAGGCAGCATATATCAATCCTGCTCTTAGACACAATAGAGTCTAGTCTGGAATACAAGAGTAAACCAAGACAAACCATTAGAAAGCTCTCAAAAGCCTTTTTTTTTTTTTGGTATCAGACACCATTGGCAGGAAATTCTTAGGGCAAGAAACATCATGTGTTCAAAGTTTACTGCTCTGACTTTCTATAGAGAGAGGATGAAATCAAAACACTGCCCTACATGCTGCATTTAAAAAAGGAAAAAAAAGAAGGAGAAAAAAAAAATCAAAAAAAGGAAAACGTCAACATCATGTTTTCATCATAGTGAAAAAACATCTGGAAACAATTAGCAACTGAAAAAAAAGGAGGAGGAAGAGTAATAAAAAATGCTTCAAATACTAAGTACCAAAGTAGTGAATTTTTATGACTAGAACACCTTAAACATTGCAGAGTGACTTACAGCTTGATACATGCTTCCACTGAATTTCATGCAGTTCAAAATAAAACCAACCTCTTTAATTATCGACGTTCCAAGGCCATAAACCTACACAGCAAGTTATCAAAGCGAAACATCTGTGCACTGTCCACACATGCAGCGCGTGCTTATGAAACAGAAAAGAATGATGTCATTTCAGCCTGTTTTTTATTATATTTCATTCTCTAAATTCTCAGCAGTACAGCCCTACCTCTGCCTCCAAGAAACAGCCCAACATTACTTTGCCATTATTTGGGGCAAATTTACAGGGCAAGCCACTTGGTGCCCCATGGTGCGAACACTCCCTGTCACAGGCTAAGGAAGGTGCTGCACGGTTTCATTGACCTGCCACAGCTGTCAACAAGTCCTTGTCTGTAAGTGAACCTGAAGCGATGCAGATATTGTTGGCTTCCCTCTCACACAGCCAGGGCAGCCAGCAGCCTGATCCCTGCACACAGCTGGCCTCCAGCAAAAGCGTGTGAGTCACAGAATCACAGACTGGTTTGACTTGGATGGGACCTTGAAGATCATCTAGTTCCAACTCCCCTGTCACGGGCAAGGACACCTCCCACTAGATCAGGTTGATCCCCATCCAGCCTGGCCTTGAACACTTCCAGGGATGAGGTATCCACAGCTTCTCTGGGTAGGCTGTTCCAGTGACTCACCACCCTCACAGTAAAGAATTTCTTCCTTATATCTGATCTATATCTACCCTCTTTCACTTTGAAACCATTACCCCCCTCATACTATCACTACAGTGCCTGATGAAGAATCCCAAAGAATCCCTCCCCTTCTTTCCCGCAGGCCCCTTTAAGCACTGGCAGGCTGCTATAAAGTCTCCCTGGATCCTTCTCTTCTCCAGGCTGAACAGCCTTAACTCACTCAGCCTGTCCTCAGAAGAGAGGTGCTTCAGCCTCCTGGTCATTTTTGTGGCCCTGCTCTGGACCCACTCTAACACGTCCATGTCCTTCTTATACTGTGGGCGCCAGAGCTCAACGCAGCACTCCAGGTGGTGTCTCATGAAAGCAGAGTACAGGGGGACAATTACCTCTGTCCATGCTTCTCCTGATGCAGCCGAGGATTCTGGGCTGCAAGAGCACCCTGCTGGCTCACATTCGGTTATTCATTTACCAACACCAAGCTCTTCTCTGCAAGACTGTTCTCAAGTCACGCGTCACCCAGCCTGTATTTGTGCTGCCAATTGCCCCAACCTGGGTGCAGGACCTTGCACTTGGCCTTGATGAACTTCACGAGGTTGGCATGGGCCCACGTCTCAAGCCTGTCCAGGTCCCTCTGGATGGCATCTCTTCCCTCCAGCGTGTCGACCACACCATACAGCTGGGTGTCATCGGGAAACTTACTGAGGGTGCACTTAATCCCACTGTCCATGTGACAAAAAATGTTAAACAGCACCAGTCTCAATACTGACTCCTGAGGAACATCCCTTGCCACAGGTCTCCACTCAGACATCAAGCTGTTGATGACAACTCTATGAGTGTGACCATCTAGCCAACTCCTTATCCACCGAGTGGGCCATGCAACAAATTCATGTCTCACCTATTTAGAGACAAAAATGTCACATGTGGGACACCTCCATGCAAAAGGAACACAACACTAAAATCAAGTTTCTTGTGGAGATAAAAACTGCTTTCCAACAGAGAGCTGTAGCAACTAAAGCTGAAGCTCTTGGACACCTACTGCTCCTGAGGCCCAGATGCCCCAAGCCCGCTTGATCTGAGGCCACATACAGCATCACTTCTCTAGGCCAACTACACTGCGTCCATCAAATTTCATGCTTCATCCTTCCACCTCTCAGAAGCTTCATTTGCATCAACTTCTTTGCCACCAGTTCAAAAATATTCCCCCAAACAAGTCTTCATTCTACCACCTGCCAGTGGTTTCCTGAAACTAGCATCCCCCTTACCATTTCCTCCGCCCTCCTATCAGCGTTCTCTCTCACCTGTTACTTCTCTGGAGATGATCACTCATGTTATCAACACATTTTCTACAGAGAGAGTAAGCAAGAGAATTACTGTTGTGACCTGCAAAAGTACTAGAAATCATAGCCATGCTAACACAGCACTGTGTTTCTTATTTCTTTCCTTTGGGGGGAAGTTAATGTAAATAAAATGAACAGACTTCTGGTACTAAGGTCTAGAATATGCCTAGAAACTGTCAACCAGACTGACTTCTTTCCTAAAAAAAAAAAATTTACCATGCTAAAAAGAAAGAAAGTGTTGTCAAGCAAAACATACAGTTTTACAAACTCAGCGATTCATTTCTCATTTTTAATTATTTGAGAAGGACTAGCACATTTCAATAAGGGCTTTGTAAATGTGGACCCTTGGTAATTTTGTGGAGGAATACAGAGTACATATGTTTCTCTCAGAGCAGTTCCAAGAGACGGTGGAAAAAAGCCATACCCCTCGATTCGAATGAAGTCATTCCTTCT
>NW_009725699.1:35679-38963 GCF_000703405.1 Apaloderma vittatum
AAAATTACAATAGCACCATGTACAGAACTCATCAGTAAGCGGAGAATTTTGGACTTCATTATTTAAACCTGGATTTGATGCAATACGAACTCTTTTTTTAAAGACAACTTTTCATGTGAAGGCATTAATAAAAACTCGGTCATATGTTTGGGTTTTTTTATGCATACCAACACTTTCTTGTAATACTCTTGGACTGTGTAATACTCTTGGCCCTACACATCACATATAAAAATAGTCTGTCCTCTTACCAAACAGCGGGCTTGAGGAACTCCAGGGTTTTTAAATTTGGACAGACTGCAGTAGAAACACAGGTTCTGCTTATGGACTCCATGTGGGAAGTAAGCACCTCTCCCACCATCGCAGAGGCCAACCTCCCCACGTGATGGCCAACTTGGCCGCCCCTCTAGCCAGAGCAGAGCTCTGGGAAGCACAGGGAAAGTCCCGTTCCCTGCCCGAGTCACTGCAGCTGCGTTGCTTTCTTTCCACTTCGGTCATCTCTTCTCACCCTTACTCTGATCCGGGCACCACCCAGATAAAAAATGCACACGGTATCCGGACAAACTGCAGAGCAGTGTAACATCCTCTTCACCCACACATGCAACATGTTAACCCACGCATTCATCACAACTTTCATGAGGGTTGTCCTCATCCTGAAATGAATAGAACTTTTTAAATTCCGAACTGTGCCAAATTCCTGCATTAAAACAGCCTTTGCATGTAAGGTGACCTAAGCCAGCCAAAATGCACAATCTGAAACCTGAAAATCTCCTTCCTGAAAAACTGGGGGGAGAAGTATTTCATTTTGAGACCCTAATTTCAAGTTCCAAATTCATGTTTACTCCAAGCAAAACAACAAGTGGAAGTGTTACTAGCAACAGATAAGGAACTTAGAATTGCACATAATTACTAATACAAATGAAATCGTTTTAACTGCCACTAAGGAAGAAAATACTATGGGCAGCTTACCATTCCTATCATTGATAATAACTTCTTTAATACACTTTAAATTGATAGGAAAGCAATCAATGGTTAGATAAGCTCATTAAAGGCTTTTGCCATTCTAACACACACACAAAGAAAAAAAATCAATATGCAAGAATGGAGTGTATTCCATCAGCATCTTCTCTCTGCAGGAAATTACTCCCATCAGATATCTGCTTATATCTATTTATACATATATGCAGATAGATACACTTTCCATTCCTATTATATATTGCACACTGTTTAAATCTACCCAACACGTAAAGTCCTATGTATAAAGCATCTTACAAAAGGGTCATCCAAAAAGAGATGCTGCCCTGAAACGCATAAAATACTCAATCCCATTTTTTAAAATGTTGTAACATATTGATAACTTTCCTCCATCTGGAGGGAGCAAGTGTGAGAACACTGACACTAATTCGATTGTATTGTAAATCTGAAGTTTGAAGACTTCCACATAAAGGTTCACTTTGCTAGTATTGCTTAAAAAGCAAGGAAGGAGTTGAGAGTCTTTGCTTTGTTTTACTATTTGTTTTAACAAAGTGGTTCTTCCAAGCATTCAGTGAATTAAGTTTATTCTGCAGCATTCTCTGCTGTTATTTATGCTTGATTTAAAACTTACTATGAAATCAACAGGATACACGCTTAGGTTAGAATCCATGCACTTAGACTCCGACCTGACTTTTATACACACACACACACAAATTTATAAAGCTTTGTTCCATAAACCAAAGTGCAGCGTCTATCTACATAATCATAAATGCTACACAGTTGTAATAAAAAATTTCAGTTGCTCCTGCTATATTTAATTGTTCCCTTCTAAATATAGAATAACTCCAGGCCTAGAGACTTGGGTCACCAGGTAAAGCTTTGCAGAGCATAAATCTGTCACTACCTTTGCTCAAAGCATCTCTTTAATCAAAATTCATTTACTGTGACAGTGAAAAGTGGCCGATTTAGACAGCACAGCCAGATAATTTTGAACTCGTTCGTCCTGTTTTCAAAGGAAGGAGATCACAGTGGAAACTCAGAGGAGTCAGCAGAAATGCTAGCAAGTTGTCAGCCTGCCAACCAACCTTTTTATCTTTTTGTTTGTTTACTTAATCTTCTTCAAAAATGCACGTTTGCTGCAATCGTTACCAATTCTCAATGAAATTCATGTAGCATCAGAAAAAATGTGTTTCTGTTTTACTTTTTTGGAACAATTATAATTACTAGATATATGGGTAGCCAAGCACTACCACAAATAAGATTATTTATCTCCCATAAGGGGAAACATGAAGACCAATATTGTTCAATTTTTCCAATTAATATAGTTACCACCAAACTCAAATTTGGCTCATCTGTGTCAAAGTGAACAGAAAACAAGTACATTTGTAAAGGGAGGGCATTTCAATTACTGATGACTAAGGCATAAACACATTTGCAGTGTTTTTTCAAAACCACAGCAACTATACATATTGATGTATTTCTTCCCTGGCCTGCTTCATATATATATATTTTAAAAGTAAGTCTATCATTGACCTACAGCTAAATGATGGCATTTGCTTAAAAAAAAAAAAAAAAAAAAAAGGCAACATTCTTCTAAAGAAGCTTGTATTTTGTGATACGTAGCATCACCGAGCTTTAATGAAATAATAAAGCTGCGTCCCAAAAAGATCTTTTCAAAGTACTTAAAATAGCTAAGTATTCCTGTGAAAATACAAATGTGAAAATTTAACTCAAAATGAACATTTCTCTACAACTTTAATAAACGCTTCAGTGCAGACTACTGAAATAGAGATACAGCACTGGTGCAGCCTCACAGGTTACTGAAACCCAGCATTCCTGGGGGAAAAAGGAATCGCCCAATTCCTTACGGCACATCATATGGTTAATGAGGGAGGAATTAGTCAAGCAATGTTATCACATTTACGTTTTCATAACAAATGACTTTCTCTAGGGAAGCCAAAGCAAACTAAACTAATCACCAGAGCAGCGGGAGCGATGCGACGTCAGGCGGCAGCACTGCTTCAGCTGCCCGCTCCTGTGCACACCCTGCATGGGACAGGGACCCGCATCCCTTGGGTCAGCCAGCCCAAGGAACTGATCTAGCTGAAAAATAACCCCACAAAGTCAAATAAATCACAGCAAACCTCGGCACACTGGTTTTTATCCTCTCCACTCATGCTGCCACACACATACACGTGTGCCAGCACAAGGAGGGCACAGCCACAGACACTGGTGCCAGACACTGGAGCAGAGGAAGGCTGAGCAGCTGAAGAGCAGGCAGTAGCCACTGCCGAGATGTAGCTTCAGCCCTT
>NW_009725699.1:38994-69404 GCF_000703405.1 Apaloderma vittatum
TCCAGCCCTTGCATTGCCAGCGCTGTGCTTGCGCTTAACCCCCAGCTCAGCTCCTGCCAAAAGCCCCGGTCGAGGCAAGAGCGGGGTCTGGCTAGACGGAGCTGAGAAACGAAGCACAGGGAAGCCCCAATTCCTCAATTTCATGCAGCTTAAGCTGATCTAATTGTTGTCTGCCAGCATCCCAGCCCACCACTCCCAAGCCACTTTACCCAACAGAAATTTTTTTTTTTTTTTTCCCTGTTGTGTTATCCCGTGGGATTTGTTTCTGTCAGCTTACTGAAACGGCTCAGCAGAGAGGGCACAGCAGTGGAGGAGACACCACTGAGTTCATAGATTAGTTTCCTTCAGCTGATGCTGACCTGCAGCCTATCTTAAATAATAATTTTGCAGCAATTCCCACCGTCTTCTTTTAGGTATAACTCAGCATTGCCACAAACCTTTGCAACACCCATATTTCTAATTTGGTTTTGCCTTTGCTTGTAGACTGTTCATTAAAGTTAAGTAAATAGGTGCTGAAAACATCTTTCAGAGTTGCAGGATACACAGGCCTCACCACAGCCCTGCTCCACAGAGCTGCCACAGCAAGTCATCAAAGAGATGCGAAGGTTGCCTGATGATTGCTACAAGTCTCATAACTTGCACACTAATTCCCAGACCTGTACAGCAAAATCAATCGAGGACTTTCCTCAACCTTCCCCTCTTCAAAGCCACAGAGAAAGGTTGTGGTGAGACACGGCGGGGATGGCATCTCACCGCAGATCGAGGGAAGCCCTTACCAAAGCCCAGCCTCTGAAGGCTCAATCAAACTCCCACGGCTGATCTTTAAGATCTCAGGCCAGCCACTGGGCAAGGGGCAGGTTAGAGACCCACCTCTGAGCCTCAAATTCCCAGCAGCACCCCAATGGCGGTACAGCCACCACCACGCCTGCCCCACCTCTGCGCATCTTCTCTGCAAGGAGAGATCTCATGCAACACAGCCACCACAACCTGTCACTGTGAGTGTGTGACAGCGTGGTATTTTCTACAAAGAAACACAGCATAGACTATGTACACGTTGCTAAGGCAGGGTCATGATTCTTTAATTTCCTGCAGTAGGTGGGAAAAAAAACACAAAGAAAACCACCATGAAGATCGTCAAGGAGGAAACAGCTACACAACTACAGATACCTTAAAAGAATTAATTGGTGCCTGCTTAAATATGCCTTCTCCTGATAAAGGAGATTTCTTTCTGCTGTGTTTCCAGTAGTGAATTAGTATGTGGGGAATAAACAACTTTACTATTCACAAGAGACTCAATAATCTATCTACGTATCCACATCATGCTTCAACCAAAAAAATCTAACACTCCATTAGAGTGTATTAATACATGAAGCCCCGTGACCACCTTCTGATTTATAGTATCATTTCCTCCACTTTACAGAGAAAACTACACAACAGCAGTTACCTCAGTGGAGTAGGTTATTAAAAAGCTCTGTGAGGAAACCCACAATAGAATTCAGCTAATTTCCATGGGGCCAGGATTTCATGTCTGTTTTTCCGACTCTGCGCCTATGCTTTAACTTTACAATTACTACCAAACTACAGTGAAGTGAAGCTCAGATAATTAAAGAGATAGCCTGCTTCCATTGAAGCCGGTGGCAAAACTCTCATTAATTTTAACAGAACCAAGACTAGACTAAGTGTTTATGAAGCAGTTGTGATCACTGGAAGGCACTCCTAAGTTTTCAATACTATTAACTACAAGACTACATCTATTTAAGAGCAACTTTTGTTTTAAAGCATTCAAACCCCGTCCTCAAAACCCACCAGGTTTATAACAGTTCTTGGTTTTCAGAAGGGCATTATCGAAGAGCACTGACTGGTTATTACTCATATTGAAATTTTTTAGATGAATAATTTAAATGTATTGCCAAAGTGCATACCAAAGGCCACCCCAACAAGGGACAGAATCTTCCAAGGATTCTCACTTTTTCATATCTGCTCTTGCCCTTGGTTATAACAGCTTTTCATTCATTTTCCAATTAAAATGGTAATGTAACGAGATTTGGAAGATTAACCAATCAATGAGTGCATTGCTGCATTCATGGAAAAAATCATGAAATATCACAAAGTGGAAGAAGGAAAGCTTTTCAAAGCCTTTTAGATCAAGTTCTTTACATGAAATTGTTTCGATTATAAAGCACAGCTGACAGTTTCTTTCAGCTGGCTGACTGTTTCTTTTTTGAACTACGAGTTTTTCTCCACATAGAGAGTGTCCCAACTGAAACAAGTATATCCTAAAGATGATGAACGATGGGTTCCACCACATTTCCTTGCTCAATTTTAAAACAAGTCATATGCTGAGTATGAGACATGCCTAACACAAAGGCATACCCAGGTTCTCACCAAGCCTTTTTGGGCAGTAAGGGAGTAAACAGGCACAACTTCATTATGCTTATCCATGACCAACTCAGTGCAGCTAAGGGCTCTCCAGGACAGAACTGTGCCAACAGCATCAAAGGACCTACCTTTATTAAGCATGAGACAGAACTACACTAACAAACACGAGGACAACAGCCTTCACAGGGAAGGTCACAGGCAAATCACCGCTGAGAGCCACGCCAGGCAGCAAGGAAGAAGGCAGCCCAGCACCTATGGCTCTCCCTGCAAGGAAAGTGACAAACAGGCAGCTCCGCTCCACTCTGATCTTGCTATATAGCTCTCACTGGATTTTAAAGCAAAGGTTTCATTAAATGCTTCTTGAAGCCAAAAAAGTACAGCTAGCAGCAATGACCTTCACATAGGAGAAAAATGCCACAGTTACATTAAGGAGAGGACTCTCTGGGAAACAAGGCATGTAACAGCATCCTGAAACCACACACACCTGTACAACAAATAAACCTCAAATAATGGATTTCTTTTCATGAGCTTACTTCTACTTTGCAGCACAATGTAAACATGTGGGTGACGACTGCCATGTCAGCGTAGTTGTTTAGACATATTCATCCAGATTAAAGAGAATGAAAGCAAAAGCCCAGAGTGCTGCTGCTTCAAAGAAATTCCAGCATTTCAAGCATTTGCACTTTTCACTAAAAGAAATGGAAGGCCATGGCAAAGCGAAGTACACAATTCAACAAATGCTGCTTCTATCCTACCCATAATCACAGAACAGGATCACAGAAGACAGAAGCACAGATTACTCTTCAACAAGGATATCTGTGAATACGCAAAGCTTGTATTTTAAAAAGACATGGAAATATTTTTGCAAATCAGCTTTAAGGAAAAAACAATAATTGTTCTTTGCCAGTCTTAGTGTGCAGCTCCTGTGAGCTTATTAGTATAAAGAAGTTTTAGTTTTCCACAGTCTCACCTGAGCTTCCAGGATTCATTATATCAAAGTCACTCACAGCTTCTGCACATTATAATCCCTACATTTTTACTGATGATAAATCATCAAATAAATATATTCAGTTATAGCAAGGAATACTCATGTTTCTCTACAGCAGAAGGCCTTGTGCATTGTGTATGCTTTCAGAATGTTTTTTTAGCTAACTTTATTTTCAGATGAAAAAGCTAGATTATTTTCAACAGCAAAGGCAACTTGTTCTCTTACAAGCAGGGAAGCAGGCTCTTTCTTCCGTTTAGTCAGCTAAATGCCAAAAATATAATCTCTGTTTAAATCTACCTGCAATAAACAAGGACTAGAAATACACCCATGTTCTTTCCAAACATGAAATCTAATTTACACAGAAACAAAATTACTTATTTCCCGCTCGGTTCCCATGTGTTGCCTGGTCTAGTCGAGAGGTGGCGTCCCTGCCCAAAAACAGGGAGGTTGGACTAGATGATCTCTAAGGTCCCTTCCAGCCTAGGCCATTCTATGATTCTATGAACAAATGAATGCATCCAGAAATGGCGCTAGTTATACCTGTGCTAAGAGACCGGGAAATTGGCACCTTGTCCCCAAGTCCATCTCAACCCTAACAAATGGGAATCCTAAAGCTGCCCATAAGTGACCTTTTCCCCCAGCACTACACACCACATGTACTTGCCACCCATCCACTAACTCTCTCCTCAGACAAACTCACAACAGATTTGCTAACTCAAAACACATGTACAACAAGTACTACCTGCTGCTTCCTCAGAGGAACATCTCAAAGTAGCTCAACTTTCCAAAAAGGAACCTGAACCTTCTCCATCCTTCATAACTCAGGGGCTTCCCATATCCCTGGTAAGGATTTCATCATGCTGGGGAGACACAGCACAGAGAATTTCAACTGTTTAAGCCATCTGCACCACTGGATTCCTTTATTCAAACCAATCCCATTCAATCACATTCATGTCTTTCCAGTCGTCTGTATATTTTTATCCTTTTCCAGATAATTGTACATCTGTGCCACCTACTAACATCTGTCACTCACTAACTTTCCATGCTCCCTCAGACCCTTTCTAAATCTCGGTTTCAGATAACTCCACGATGTGCCAGGTAGCATCAGTCTCATTTCACAGCTGAAGACAGAGACACATAAAGGTTTACTGACTTGTTTAAACGGAGGGAGAAAAAAAAAAAGATGACAACACTTGCTCTGATCAACAAAAACACAGTAAAGGAAAAGAACTATTTAAAACATTTTTACTACTGTGCTACTGAAACTTGAAGTTAATACCAAATTACATAATCACAGAATGGTTTGGGTTGGAAGGGACCTTAAAGATCATCTAGTTCCAACTAACCCTGCCATGGACAGGGACATCTTCCACTAGACCAGGTTGCTCAAAGCTCCATCCAGCTTGGCAAAGTACTGTTTTGAAAGCACTCATTAAGCTCAACTTTCACCAAAACAGTACATGAAAAAGTGGAAATCTACTTACTGAAAGGGTAATCTCTTGCTTTATATACCCAGAAACAGAAAGGGTGATTAAAGTACATATTATATTTGATATGAAGAAGAATTAAGGAACAGGAAAAAAAAAAAGAAACTGGTAGCAGATCTAATTTCACACTCGGAGGATTACAATGTAGAGAATACACACATGCATTCTTCGCTGACAGCACTGTGAAATGGCTCAGTAGATTGCCAGCACTCTTAGGATTTAAAAGATTTAATGTTCTGCTTCGTTACTTCACAGCATGCAAAAGTTTGGAGGACGCTGGAATACTGAGCAGCTTAGCAGGGAAGAAAACCACAAGAAAAGGGCCTCATCAAACTTACGGGATCCTGATAGACTTTATTTGACAGCATTTTACTGTGCTTAACTTGTGGAAAATAAAAATCAGAGTTCTCCTGCTCCCCTTGTGTAATCAAGGCTACATAGCAGGTGCCACACTGATTGCCCCAAAAGAAGACTGTACATGCACTGATCTCCTATTTTTACTTCATCTAATAACAAGAAACATCAATCCTTTCCTCCCTCCCTTCAAAAACCATGAAAACTTGCACGAGCTAAAATCAGAAACAAACTGATAAAACTTACACCTGGAGTAGGTGCCTTAGAATTTTTGCTCACACCTGAATACGTGTTCTTTCTCATCCTGGATCTCCAGGAGCAAAGGCATGCTTTTCAGGGGTCAGCACTGAGGTCGGCCATTGCTCCTCAGTGAAAAATAATAATTGGGGCAAAGCATTTCTGCAAGCTGTAGTAGTTTCTCCATTTTCTCCCTTGTGCAGCCAAGCAGGAGCAACCCCGCAGGGTAGGTGACAGCACTACAATAGCTAATCCCAACAAGTGAAATTCTCAGTGAGGAAATGTGCTTGGAAAATGCAATATTTATTCTAAGAGGATGAGACTACTGAGAAAAGCAGAAAGCCTCAGTAATTAGTCTTCAGGGTAAGAAGATGGCTCTTCCACCTAAGAATTCTTTTCAAACCTTGGGTATTTAGCCTAGCTCAGAGAAAACAAGGTTTTTTTGTTAAGCAAATATCTAAGCACTTGGAAATTTTAGAGGCACACAAACAACTTCAATGAAAACTAACTTCAGACAACTGAATTTTGTGTTTAAAGCTCCCTCTAAATTATCTGTAACACTAAGGATTTATATTTGGTTTTACACCTTTTACAAAGAAAACTTTCTGGGGCAAGTTTTGTTCCTCTTGTCCTGTTCATAAGAGGCTTAAGTCAAAATCCACCTCCCCCATCCTTCCCTTTTCGTAGTTCCTCCTGGGGCATGCTGCAACCTCCCCCCAGCGCACGGGAGAAGAGGGATGGATCCGATCCGCCAGCAGAGTACAAAATGCCACAGGGAAAGCCACTACCTCCCCTTCTGGGAAACCACTGCACCGAGACCTGTGCTCATGCACTCATGCCCTTTTCTATCCCTAAGGAAATCCACCTGGGCCCGGCAGAGCTCATCCCAGGAGGAGCTGGCGTGGTGGCTCCTTGGGGAGCGCGCACAGAAATGGAAGCGGTTCCCGTCTTGTGCCTCTTCAAAAGTTACAACCTGTTAGCAGAGAGCTGGTAACTGACCTCGGATTGTTCTGAGCCATCCCAACTACATCATGACTATAGGTTAAATTAACCATATTCACTTTGTTAAAAGAGTAGGTAAAAAGCGGGAGAGTATGAAGCTACGCACAGAAAGCAGTGATTCGGTTGCTGATACCTGGCTGATGTACCCTCAAGTCCATCATCTGACCGCTCCAAGCGAGAGCGGTACAATGGCTCGAACAATTTCCACCCCTCACCACTTCATCTCTCCCCTCCCCTTCCCCACTAGTCATACCCAGTGAGGATCCGACACATGAACAAGCCTGCCCCCTTTTCTTTTTCCATGCCGGCTCAATTCCCGGCACCTGCAGAACCAGCCCGTGGTGCAAAGCTGCACGGCTGCGG
Organism: Apaloderma vittatum; assembly: GCF_000703405.1. Taxonomy (NCBI): domain Eukaryota; kingdom Metazoa; phylum Chordata; class Aves; order Trogoniformes; family Trogonidae; genus Apaloderma; species Apaloderma vittatum. The sequence goes on from NW_009725699.1 coordinate 45,805, forward strand.
GAGCAAAGGATGCGGCAGGTGAGGGGACAGGAGCTGGCAAGGGGAGGACAGCCAACACATTCGATACCACCGCAAATACACAGCTTTTTGGCAATACAGACAGCTTTGAACATGCTCTCCCAGCACGTCGCCATGGCTCTACACAGCACAGGGAGAGCAAGAGATGCATTTTGACAAGAATTTCTGTAGCTGCCTTTTTAATTTATAATCACTCAGACTGCATTTCTACAAACAGGATCACGTTCTCTGGGAGTTCATCTGCTCCCAAGTTGTACATACGGCCAGCACCCAACCTCCTAACCCTATCATATATTTCCAAGTACCAGGAAAAGGCATAAGGTTAGCAAAGATATTCAGATCCAGCAGCTTTCGTAGATAAAACATGGGAAGCAAAAGGAAGACAGAATTGAAGTAGAAACAAAACAGGATTCCCTAAGCAGGTCTAGCTGAAATATCGAGCTCTGTTTTATTTCATATCACATATGAAAATGTTTGTACAGCAAGTACAGCACAGAATGTAAGCAATAATTGCATTGGAAGGAAAAATAATATGCAAGATGAGAATAAGTACTGGAGGCCAAGAGCTAATTTACAAAAGAAAGATATTAGAATAAAAAAAATGAATTTAAAAGTGTTTATTAGTAAGTAAAGGAGACAGCGCAAAATGTACATGTGTTTTCATCAAGTATAAGGCATGTCTACATGCAGTACGAAATAGCTGCTATTTACAGGATATTATTAGGGCCATACAATACAGTGTTTCATTTTGAAAGCTTACTGGACTTAAAGACTGGATAGACAAAACAGAAGATTACTTATTATTTAAGCAGCACTCATCTCAGAAGGATATTAGGTTTACAGCCCGATGCTGCTTACTCATTACAAAGTCTAATTACAGCCTAACAAGCACACCCACCAACTTCAGTGGGATCAGTCAAAGAGTAAGACAGGCTCTGCTGTACGTCAGGTTTGGCAGCTTCCTGATGAAGTACTCTAGAGGAAACAAACTATTCGGCCAGTTAATAGAGGAAACTATTTAACGCAGAAGCCAGGGGAGAAGTGATGCAACTTGCTCAGCACTGCAGCAGTCACTGTCAATGCCAAAAGCAGGACTTGGGGAACTTTACAGCTTCCGTGTATGTGCACAGGAGCATCGAGTCTCCCCATGCAAAATTATCACCTTCAGTACACCTTTAATTTCGCTGTTTATTTACAGCTTTGATAAGTTTCTGAGTCATTTGGTTTTATTATGCTGGTAATTGCATAGGGACTTCAGTTATATATAGGTCACTGTCTTCTACTGGAGGAACGTACACTTCTGCAGCTGTAATAAAATGCAGAAAGGCAATAAAGCAAGAGTAACTGGAGAAGAAACTCAGGACTAAATGGGTGTTGTTTTCAAGCTCCACCTCCCTTCATGAAGCAAACAGCAAGTGGTAAATCAGTTCTGCAGATCTGCTTGGTATACTATAACACACCCCAAACATACCCATCCAACTGATATCTCTCCTTCAAAACACTGAATATTCAACCCTAGCAATATCAACCTAGATAGCAATTTCAGTCCAAGAGTAGGGCTCTCTGCTCCACTCTTCAAACTACACTCTGCATGGCCTGTAGAATTCTCCTGATCATAGTCCCTGTTCAAAGCACCTCAACTCAATCAGGCCAGACAACTAAGTGGCTGCGAGGTGCTGCTGTCGCAGGGCGACACTGCTGGGACCACAGAACGTCACAGAACTGTCCTTTGGTTGTCACTAAGTAATGCAGGGACTGGAAGACAGTGACACATCATCGGGAAACTGCCAAACAGACTAAATGTGGACTGTTTTCTAAATAACTTCTGTATTCTTTATTTATATGAAATTGCAATCATGTTCTCACTGCACATGGATTTGGTTACACAATGACGCTAAATAAAAGATTTTAAGTATTTGCATTTGAATTTGTAATATTACAACTGAGCCAGCATACACACATTTCACACACCGTTTACATTCCTCCTCCTTTCATTTCCCCCCACTTCCACCTGAATTACAAGTACCGGAGCTCCCATCAGCTCTACACACAGGCTCTGAAACACAACCTTTCTTCCCTCCGCTTTCAAACCACACTCCTCCTGGCCAGGAACACTTTCCCTCCCAAATGGAAGGATGGGAACCAGCCAGAGCCCTGCTGCCAACATCTCCCTGCTCTGGCAGGCTGACTCCATTCAGCAGAGAGCTAATGTAAGCACAATTAATACAACCTCAGTTACACAGGCGGAAGGGTTCAGCATCTGGTTAGTCTATGTGCAACGTCTCTGGAGCCCGTCAGACAAAGCCAGACCTTAAGCTGCGCAAGGCTCAGGCATGGAGCTGAACTCGACTGCACTTGAGGGCTGGCGATTTATAGGGGAAAGTCTGTGTTGCGTTCATAAAAAGCTGTGTATAATTTGTTGCAACAGTTGAATGATGGCCTGAATGAAGCCACAAGGGTTGTGTTCCTGATGTATTGCAGCACTAGCACAGTCTTAACATATCCAGGGAAGTGAAATACCTGTGTTTTTGAAAAATAACCAAAATAACTAGGAAAGGGGGATGGCGTGAGAGTAGAACATGGCACATACCTTCACTGAAAAATTACAGCTTATGTCTCTCCAGTCACAAACCCAAACCAGCTACATCAATGATACCCATTTCATCCACCACAAAAACATAATCACTTTTGAAACGGCTTTAAAGTCATTTCATCCAAGCAGAGTAGCCAGCAGGCCATGCACACAGGTGCTGCTCCCATGCTGAAGGTCACCCCACAGCCCAGGACCTGGCTATGACCGCCAGGAGCAGGAGGAGGAGGAGGTGGCGGTGCAAGCATCAGCCATGGAATGAGGCAGCAGCGACACCTGCACATCCCAGGTTCTTTTTGCCATTTCTCCTGAAATGCTGTCTTGAACATTAGGAGAAGAGGAAATTGCAATCATGTGTATATAAAGTGAGCCAAAGTCTCACGTGACAGACAACTTTGGATACGTATTCACTGGTGAATCAGACATCTTTCCACCTCTTCTCTCTTTCCTCTGTTAACTGAGAAGTCAAATTACTCCCTTCTCTTTGAAACTGTAACATTCAAATCAGAGGTGTAAAAGCAGACTCGGGTTGATCTTTAATTAGAATTTCTAAACTTACTTTGGCTACAGTTTTAATAAGGGCATGTTAAAGACTCTTTGGTCTTGTTTCCTTTCCTTTTGATTTTATCTCACTTCATTCAAATTGCTGTGTATGACTGCATCCAATTTAGCAGTTTCAAGCATCGAAACCAGTAATCGAATGCAGTAAAAATGCGACCACCAACAATTCTTGTGGCTAAGGCCATCCCAACACACACAGATACCTGCAGTTTCTTTTGTGAGCCAAACCCAGTAATGCTGCAGATAATTCTATGTGGTTTCAAGCATAGATTGATGGGCTGTTCCTCAGTGAGCTGGGAGGAGCAGAAGGAATGAAGACAAAAGATAAACAAAACAGAGTGGCCATTATATCACTGCATCCATTTTTCAGGGTGCAGTCCTAAGGAAAAGCTCTTGGGCTCCTGCATCAGCAGGGACAGCCAGTTGGGATTCCTCCCTCTCTCAAGAGGAAGGACTTCATAAAGCACACACGACCGGTTCTCAGGCTCTTCAAAGAGCTCTGGAAGCAGGAAAATACCAGACTGCAACATATTCAAAACCCAGTAATAACAGCGGCAGCTCCTGCCACCTTCTCACATTAGAGATGTATCTGCAACCTACCCCAGCAACAAACTGAGATAAAGAACCAGTATAATCAGCCCACTGCAAAATGGGAGGATGGAGGCTTTTTCCAAAGCATTTAAATTTAACTATTTTGCTCAGCTACAATACTGGAAATTTTAAAGACTAGCTTGTGAGGAGGAGTAAAGGGTAGAGCTTGCAAAGAAGTAGAAAAAAAGTTTATTTTTGATCAGTGTTGTCAGATGCCCTCTTCAATTTGTACCTCTGATTCCCCAGTGAAGAGGAAAGGAAGCTATAAGGGGTTGCCAAGCTTTGAGCAGAAGAAAGGAAAATAAGCAAGCAGGTAAACGTCTCGAAGACACAGCTTCAAAAGGAACTGACAGTGCCAACACTATTAACCAGAGAGACTGCCTGCATAAATCCATCCATATTTGAATGTGTTAATTTTCCCAAAGCTTACAAACGAATCAAAGGCAGTTCCCCATCTCCCGCAGTACAAGATCACGTATCCAACGGGCATTTTCAAGGTATGAATAAAATAAAACACCTCAAGGAAAGGGAAGAGGTCTGAAGGTAGCAGGAAAAAACCCCATCACTGTGCCGGTGACAGGAGGATGGTGTGACCCCTGCACAGTCGTGCTGTAAGCTCCTGACATGATTTCATCCACCGGAGCCTCCCACAGTAGCACCTGCTGGAAATGCTGCTGCCCGCCCTGCAGTGATGCCAGCTCGCCTGTTTACACAGCCATGCCTAGAATCAGATCTGGCTTCGCAAAACAAAAACTAAAAAACGTGTTGGTTGTCCCCCTCGCACCCCTTCGCTTTTTTAAGTCAGACCCAGTCCCCGTTCAGGGTCCCAGCAGAGCTGTACGGCCGTGCTGGAACTAGTGAGAGGGGTGTGCGTGCAAACACAGGGTGGAAATATGGGATATGAATTCATCTTGTACAAACACCGTTTAAGCCAGTTCTCCCTGCCAGAGACAGATTTATCTGGGCTTAGAGGAATTTATAAATGAGCAAGTAAAACCTATCCATATAAGCCTTTTTGGAGACAAAGCTACATCTCACACAGAGCCGTATCATGTATCCAAAAGGCATTTTCGAGGTATGAATAAATAACACCATGTTCTGAAGAGGTCAACTGACAACATCTGCTGCCGCTAGGCTTCAGAAGAGAGTCCACTATGGAGCCTAAGATGTGAGCTACCTGCTGGAGGGACTGCCCGTGGCCAGCAGCCCGAGGCTACAATCCCCATTTTAGGTCACGAAAGGACAAATGGTGACACTGCATCCCAAGCGAGGCAACTATCCAAGCCCTGTCACCTGCGTTCTCTGAACAGCCATGTGCTAGAAAACACACATAGAAAAGCTTCACTTGCAAAAGCCAATCCTCTGGTGTTCCAGCGCATGCAAGACCTACATTCAAGTAAAGCTTTGAATTTAAGGAAAAAATGCAGTTGCTAAAACACTTGTGCTATAAGCAGGGTTCCAAGAGCACCCAAATGCCTGGGGGTTTTATTTCACAACTTCAAAAAAAAGGTCGTATTTTTTCTCACTGTATTGCTTTTGCAATCTCTACATTTTGTTTCATTTATACATTCACGACTGTTTAAATGCTCATGGATTTGAGAAATTGAATTATCATTTTCAAGGCAAACAGCGTTCATGCCCAAAGGGGAAAAAAAATATACATCCCTTATTAGAATACAGATACCCTTCCATTTTTTCAAATGCTTGATTCCTGTTCCCCTGGTTTTTTACCCTTCTGCAAAGTTATTACAGCACACTCGAACAGACCTTTTCCACCATTAAAGTAAGAAAACATTCAGATGTGAACTCTTGCTTTGAAATCGAAGAAAAGAAGAAAAACTTGGCAGGCTTCTGCAGAACGTAAAAGAAGCCTCCCGTGCAGTAAATTTTGAGTGCGCAACAACTCAGTGGAGGAAAGTAGCAAGAGTCATTGGTTGGAGTAACTCTTGAAAAGAGAAATTTTGGAGAATAAAGGAACTCTATACAAAACTCATGTGCACTGAAAAAGTATTTTGAAATAGGTAGCAGGGCTTGCTTTGTGGCCCTCACCCTAGCAAACCTCATGGTTACTCAGACAAGGAAAGGAAAGGTAATTTATGCCTTTTATTAGCAGAGAAACAAAAGTTGTTATTCCCAGATGCATCTATGCATCTTTGTCATGCATATTCCACCTGTTTTTACGTTAGCAATTCGGAAAATTAGTATATACGTGCCTGAAAGTTTAACCAAACAGCAATTCCAAGAGGTGTCTTAAAAAAACCTAGCACTATCACGTAGAAGCTTTCAGCTCACTTAAAAGTTGAGTTGCAAAGCTTTAGCTCTTTGAGTCTCTCAAAGCCTGACCTCATGGTGTGCAAATCAAAAAATATCATCAAGATTTGGAAGCAGATCCTAATAATGTTTATTTATTTGAAAACTGGTGCAAGTAGTCAAACTTGCGCAAAATTTTATCAACTCTCCTAGTTACCTTCCTCAGGTTTATGTTTATTTCCATCGAACAGCTATTTTATTCTCATTTAAGTATTTCATAAAATGCTCCAAACCAAGAAGATTATAAATTCCTAATACTGCATTCCCTTCAGTTCCGACAACAGCAAGAGAAGCTCTGGCTCCTCAGCATCACACCAGCACATAAATACACCACAGGTCCTGCAAGAAACTGGGGCTGCTCCTGAAACCTTCTCGGAGCGCACAGCTGCGTTCAGTGCAGCCACTGTACCTCTGCAGAAGGATGCATTTGACGTAAATCTAACAAAAGCGAAACAACTGTAGCAGTTGGAAGACAAAAGAAGCGTAACAGTGAGATTTTTTTTGCCTGCTTCTTAGAAAGACATCATGGGCCGACAGTGCCATGCCCACTGGAAGCCCTGCTTATTTGGTAAAACGCGTTAGCATTAGAAAATTCCCTGTTGAAAGAGTGAAAACTTCATAAGGCTTGATCAAAAGTTACGGCAGATAGACAGCAAAGCTACTTATTTCCACCTTCAAAGCTGCTAGTGTTGGGGCCTCTTTCTACAGTAAGATTTTTGCTGATTATGTGGCCTCTAAGTCCTTTTGGTGCTGTATCTAATGGCAAACCTGATTTCCATAGACGTGAGATTACAGAAGTAGTGTCAGGGGAACCTAGGCCTCCTAGAAAAAGAATTACTCAAGCTCAAATTTTTTTTAGTTATTTATTCTCTTTTGAAAAGAATTAAAATTTGTATTTCTCGAGTATGTTGCAGAGTACAAACTCTTAATGAAGTGGAACAGATTTTGAGGTATACTTTCAGAATGTTTCTCTTTGGGGATAAAAAATACTTTTATCTTTTGAAACTTTTAGTTGTCAAACATATTCCAAAGAGAGATGATCAGCTCAGACATGCGTTATTGAGCCTAGCGTAGAGATCACTGGATGAAACTCCATGAGCTGTGCAGGTCTAACCAAGCATTCATAGAGACTTTGCTCTGTAAAACCTTAGTGTGGAACTACAGACTCAAGCAGAACAGAAAAACAGGCTACCACAATTTTGCATCCAAGTCATAACTTGGGAGTTTATGCTCATGCTAAAACTGGCCCCACCTCTTTACTTTAATGTTGGTGCCAGAACTGCTGTCTTTCACCTGTGTCACTCCTGTGGAAAACTCACATCGCCTACAGTAAGAGGCTCCAACCTGAGCAGTACAAACACACAATGTAAAATGTTTTTTTTTCCAAGTCTTCTACAGCCTTAACAGAAAATAAATTAAAGCGGGGATAAAAAAAATGGTGGGGTTGATGGACAGAAGGAATGGAAATGGAGAAAAGAGAACAGGCAGCTTCACAGTACTATCATAAGCATATTTAATTGGAATGAAGCCTATGGATTTGTACTGTTTATTTTGAGTTGCAAGCTATAAATCAAATATTGCAGCTTAAACAACTATTTCCTTACTCATTAGACTCAGGTATGTATTAAGCCTTTATATATTAAAATGATGAATGTATCACTCAGCAAAAGCTCATGCATGCTATATGACATGAAAGAAAAACAAAATAACAAGCAAGTCAGGGAAAGACAGTCAATAACTGAACATTAGAATCGGCAAGGACAACAACGATGAAGCAATCACTACCCTGACAGCTACAGTTACTATACAACACTGACAATGTGGGCAAAACCACTTGAGCATCAGGAGAAGGCAGGAGAGACTGGAAGAAGAGAATAAGAGGAAATATTTGGAAAGATTAGTGTGCCTACTGCTTTTCGCTGATGAGCAATGGTGGCGAGAGCCCTGCTTTGCAAGGAGCTACAGCGAGCTGCTCCCCTCTGCTCTGCTGCTCAAGAGCAGGGGCTGCATGGAAATGGCCCAGACAAATGGGAATACAAGGCAAAAGCATGGAAGACAGAAAACCAGAAAACACAGGGTTATCCAGCCAAAGCTCACTCTTTTTAAAACTCTTGGCTCTCTAATATATTACCAACAACTTCCTGGACATTCATCAATAAATCCAAGTTTGCAAATACACTAAGCACCTGCATAATGCAGTAAAGCAGTCAGAATGCAAAAATTTAGGCATAATTGCAAAACGGGAAAACAGCAAATGCTTTTAAGAAAGTCAGATACCTTCTTGGAGAAGGTAAATTTCCAAGAGTCACAATGATATCTGGTTTGAATTTTTACCATCTTGCAGTTTAGTGTAATAAATTGTGGTTAAGAAGGATTTGTGTAAAAATCAGAGCAGGTCACAGAGAGTCACAGAATCAGAAGTGAACTATTTCTGAATTTATAAAATGAGCTTCAAAATATTCTGCCTTATTTACATCTCTGTTATAATGAAACCTCAAAGTAGATTGAGGGTAATTTTTTTTTTAAAGAATGATAAAGCACTTTATAGATAAGCTTTGGAAAACCTTGCTGTCAGGGCGCTAACCTGCAGCAGAGGACTCAGTGCAGGAGCTCCTTAAACTCTGCGGTAGTTCCTTCCTCAGACACTAAAACTCACACCAGGATTCTGACAGATTTGTAGCAGGTGGTAAAAGTCAGACAAGTTGCTCCTATCTCTACCCACACATCCTGTCCCAAGGCAAAGGTACCCAATTTCCACATGAGGCAGCTTAGGAAAAAAGGGCAGTTTTCCCCTCAGAAACCAGAATCTGTTTACCTTGGTATACATCCAGTTAAAATGGGTAGGTTTCTGCATGTGAGCAAGTGGAAGAGCTTGCCAGTTGTAGCCTCTCCTTGAAACATTGTTTTCAACTTCTGTGTCTTTTCCCATCATAAGATCCAGCCAAGAGCACCAGGAAACCACTCCAAAAACTGTGTAAGAACATAGTCATCAAACCAGGTTCTGGCAGCACAGGTTAAAGCCAAATGCTCCTTGTTGCTACATCCCACAACTCAGCATGAGGAAGTCTCCACCTAAAGGACCATCTGCAGACTCAAAGAGTAACGTACTAAAATTTTAACCTTAAATTCAAATGGATATTCTACTATAGCACCAGCTTTGTGTTACATTGTTTTCAGCAAAACACCTGTTAAAACTGCTTCTACTTCAGTAATACTTTGAATATGCTCAAATACCTATTCAATATCTTGTTCTGTAACATTTAAATAATGTTATGCATTAACATTAATGTTTGATTTCAGCTTTAACCACACACAGTGAAATTTACCCAAGTAGACCAAATCAGAAGGAAACCTCTAACTAGACAAGAACTGTGAACACCACAATTAAACGTTACAACCAGCTACAAACACAACTCTACAGCCAAAACCAACTTGCAAAACATTTGTAATCCCCCAAAGCAACTTCCAACGTTCTTCCAAAGCCAACCTGTTTGTATAGACAATAAGCACAAAAGGATGTCCAGTTGAATCTGTCTTGCGGAACTTTCACTAAAATTTCCACACCACACCAAAGTTTAGCATTTACCCAACATATCACCACAATCTTCCTATGCTCACTATTACTTATAATCAAGATTTGTTATCAAGATTTATGCCAAATTTCCCATTGATTCTAATGGCATTTAGTCTGACAAATGATGGCAAAAAAAGATGATGACACACCTGACAAATGCTAAGTCTGGTACTGGAAATGTGAGTACCAGCAAGCTGCCAATCTTTCATTTACTGTTTTCACCAACCCAACCCCAACTCTAATTTAGGAGCATTTCATTTTGGTCAAAGAGCTCATCTAGTAGAACAAGTCAAACTTTGTTGGTTCTTGCCCAGAGGATAGGTGTGTTTTCCAAATTATACTCTCACAGACTAGGAATAAAGAGGATAGGTTGGGAAGAGAAAATCATGAGCTGAGCTTCAATTTAGTTGGAGACACTAGAAAAGAAAATATTGATGTATTAGGATGCTTGAATTTTTTTCATACAGTGAAGTTATCAGAAAAAAACATTCCAGCAAATATAACTCTAAAAATATTTTTATACACCTTATTCTAATGAAATGCCCTATTTCATTACTCTTCATGCTTCACCTTCTAACCTGATGACCCAAGGTTCAAAAATTTTATATTAAAGCTACCAAAATTTAATCCTCAGGCATTACGGGAAGTACTTGGGTTTTTGTTGGAGTTTTTTTTTAGTAATCAAGAGAATTTGTTGATACTGCTTTTTTTCACATTTCAAGGAAAATCACTGCAACTGAAGTGTCATTGGTTAAATTAATTAGCGCTCCTGAGAAGGCGCCAGGTTAATAGCTCTGGAGAAACTTGTCTACTTTTGTTCCATTTTGATCCGTAAAAATATCTGAATTTTTGTATCAGAAATGCAGAGCCTGTCTAGCCTGAAAGATCAAGAGTTTGCAAAATGGTGACACTGCAAGAGTAACAAAAATCAAGAGTGAAGACACCAAGATAATGGCTGCCAGGAAGTTCTAGTAAAAACTAAATTATTACAGTAGGTAAGGAAATACTATGATTCTTTCACCGTTAAAACCCTGAAGTCCTACCACATAGCCTTCACAAAAAAAATAAAGAAAAATATCAGAACTGACATTTGGGTATTGAATTGTGGTAAGGAGGAGGAAAACAACAGTGTCTTTTAAATCCTACTTTTTCATTCCACAGAATAAGTCTAGAGTGGTTACGCTAGTTATTACATGCAAGCTTCTCACCCCAGTTCTGGGGAGGCAGGGATGAAGGGACATCCGTCAAACTACTTATATCAATGGTTAAACCTGTTTAAAACTCAAGCTTTATGCCAATTTTTCAAAGTTTTGACTTACATCTCTCCTCTAAGACTGCAAAAAGTCTGTAAATTTATGCTAACCACAGCGACGTCTTGGTAACATGAATGATGTGGCTGTTAGGAATACAACTGAGATCAAACATTTCATGTGTCACCAGAACCATCAAACTGCAATCACCTTTAGTTCCAAACAATTTACGCTTCAAGAGAACTAGATCTTAAAAAAAAAAAAAATTAAGATCCAATTTATTTTGGGCCTCCACAAGTTTTTAGATGTTTTTGAAGAAATATAGCAACAGAAGTAATTTGCCAGTTAATAGAAAACAAAACTTCATTCATTTTGGTCAACAAGTAAGCAAGGCTGTTTCACATAAATCACAGAAATAGTCAGGAACATCTTCTGGCACACAGAAGGCACGAGGCCCTCAAGGGATACTGCTCCTGAATTACCCACAGACAAGTTAGCAGGACCTGAAATAGTCACAAAAGTCTTAAACTTCAGCTCTGGCCTATCTTATCCCAAACATAAATATATGGAAAAAGCAGAATTTATAAAAACTCCCAGTACAAACTGAACTACAGAGCTGTAATATCTCAGCTGGAAAATTTTTTTCTCTTTGCCTATACTTTTTGGACATAAGGGCCAAAAATATAGAAAAATAATTCAGATTCTGTATTATTCTATTCCCAAATATAAGACTATTTAATTAAAAATTCTACAGATAAATAGATTAACAACTTGACTGTGGTTTACTCGAGCTCTACAACCATAAAAAAACGCATCTCTACATTCAATTTTTCAGTTACTTCAGTTCCTCTATAGTTTATTGCCTGGGAATTTAGCACCTCCGGGCAATATGCAAATTCCTGGTCTTCAGTTTTAAAAACGACAACAAAAAAAGCCAACAACGACAACAAAAAGCCAAAGAGGTTTACTCTCAAATCCATTATCGTCAAATAATAGTTCTCTCCCTCAAAATTCTTCAAACTTCACTTAAGCATACACACAGTAAGTAGAGGCATATTTGTGCATTCATGCTCTTCCAAAAAAAATAACCACCTAGAACTTCCCCCAGTGGGTAACGCCAATTTAAAAACAATCACGAAAAGCTTTATAAACTAGCAGTGAACAAAAGATGTTTCTGGCGTCGTGATGAAGCCAACACTGACACAGCGGAGTTAGCAGGGCATTGTATTCCTCTTGAGCAGCTACTGCAAGCTTCAGCAAATGGAAAGACCAGCATCACAATTTAATCGCAATTTATTTCTGAGCTCAGGATCAAAGTGCCAGGCTGACAAGCTTCTGCCAGCTAAAAAGCAGGTACAGTCACTTTGTCAGGAAAAAAAGAAACGTAAAAATTAGGTGGAGGACTAATGTGACTGCTACACGTGCCCAAGTGCATCTTCAAGCAAACACCCCGAGCCGCAGTGCAGGGGCTGCCCCAGAGCCAAAAGCGTGGGCACAGGTGCCCACCCACCAGCCGGGACCACAGCAGCTGCCCAAAGCACCAAGAGCTGCAATCCTGCTCTTCACCTCATTAGCTTAACGTTACAGACTATGCTGCAACCGCAGCACAGCCTACTACTTAAAACATGGCCAAGAAAACCAGAGTGGATTGTACATAATATATGACAGGACGTAAGTGAAGGCAACTTAGAGATTCAAGCCTTCCCTTAGACTAAACTCCTCACTGTGGTTTTCCAAAGGCCCATTTATTCCATCAAGATTAAAAAATTGACAGCAAAATAAAGCAACGTTAGCAAATGTAGAAGATGGGACACAGCACATACAATTCTCTGCTAGATAATAACAAAATATCAATTTTAATAAAAGCTAAGAAGAGGAGCAGCTGTGATAGATGCACACAGCATGCAAGGCTGCCAACTATCCAGCAGTGGCAAAGAGCAAAGAAGAGAGAACACCTGAAAACTGTCACCCTCAGAAACCCTTTTGGTTTGCAGTTTCCTCGGAGGATAAAGGAAACAAAACACTCATTTTGTTGTGACAGAGGCAGCCGAACTTCACCTGCCTGAGCAAGTTTTAAACTCACCTGACAGTGGTAGGAGAATAAATTTAAACCTACTGACTGTATAGTCACATGAAGAAACTCCCTTTTTTAGTAAATGACAAAGGTCAATTCACTTAGCTCTTCCACATGTAAGCACGTAGATGTGCTGTGAAAATGGTGTTTTATTTGTGCTTTCCCCTCCAGCCCTTTACAGAACTCCAGCCATACTACAGAGCACTTCTGTGAACCCGGCATTCACGTATTTCAGGCTGAATGACTGAAAGTGATGGTTGCTGGAACTGAAGCAACACATACCTCAGACCTGCAGAGAGGGAATCATCTGGCTTAGGGACACTCTGCAGGGAAACCCTTTCACTACAGAGGGGAAACAATTTAAAGGTCAGGTTCCAGTGCCGATGTGTTCCACCTCGTCCGGCACAGAACATCCCAGCTGGGCACCACCACCCCGCTCCAGCTCCCTGTTCACCAGCAGCACAGGGCTGCTGGGGTGCAGAGCTGGCACGGCCGGGAGCGACCTGCACCCTGCAGCCAGCGGCCACTCTGCTTCACCCGATACCCGTTAACACAGCATTTTCTCTGCAAATCACAAGTTTGATGTCCTCAATCTGGGAGAAGAAGATACCACATCGCACCCTCTCCAGCTGTCCCTCCAACCCTCGCCCCCCACCTGGGACATTCCAGCTCAGGATCCAGTTCCTGCTCTTACCTCAAAGACTTTCCCCACATAAAGGTGGCCAGAAACATCTAGGGCTGCTGGCTCTACCCCCTGTTACCCTGTTTGCCTTGCTGATATTTTATTTTTAAGAGAACCATATGAAAGTCAGCAGGACAATGAAGCAGGGCCAAGCCTCTAATCAGAAACCATTCAAAACTAATTTCCTTAAAACGTGAAATATAAACAATAGGAAGAGGAGCAAAAAAGTTTTCCATTATCAAAAAGAAAAGCTGTTTGGGGTTTTTAAGTATGATATCATTGGGGCTCCTCTGGATTTTTAGAAATAATTTTTGAAAGTGTCTTTGGGTTTGCTGAGTTAAAAAACAGCGAGAGCATGCAGAAGAGAGAGAAACGAAAGACAGAAACAAGTAGGGGTTCTCCACTGTAGAAATTACACAGACGCACATATCTTAGATAAAATAACAGCTACGTATCTTAAAACATTTAAAAGCATAAAAATATTTTTTTTTAGTCCACTTGTGATTTAATCCTGCAAAGGCTTACACATTTAACTGACTGCATGAGCAGTTCCCTTCAGGTGATGTAAGAAAACACACATTTTGTAGAATTCTGCCATAATACTTAAATTAATTCCTAAAATACAAACAAGAATTCTAGAAACACATTAGGAATGTTTATTTCGAGCACTCTTATCCATTCCAATTTTCAGTATTTCATATGGCACTAGCTGAGCAGAAAAACCCTTAAACGTTCAAAGAATGCAAGATGCAGTGCATAGACTATTTAATATCTGTTTCATCTGTCTGTAGATTTTTGTGCAATCTTCTTGCAAAACCTAGCACTCGATGTAAACCCATAGTTTCAGGCTTTTCTACATTTTTTTCCCTATTTCATCAAGGCAGACATTCCAAACGCCTTTTTCTGGATAGTTCCTTCTCTGTTCTTGCTATTTAGCTTTGAAGGGCCTGTAAAGTCAGATTTCACAGAAGACCCTTATTCACTACCAAATATTGCTACGATCCTACATATTTATGTAGTACTTTTTCTGATTTCAGAAATATCAGAAGGCAAAAATCTTCCTTTTTAAATCACAGCAATGTTCTGCAAACAGGATTTTTTTCCTGGATGTTTTTTTGTTTTCTACATATTTGCATCCACAGGACTTTTGCTGGTATTCAGAGCTCCAAACAGTACCAGGACCTCGTTCATATTCAATCATAGTCATAAAATATGTAGTGGATCTAAATAAAATCAATATATCTAAAAACAGTAACATAAGTAGAAGAGTCATATTTACCATTCGGTTCAGAATATTCTGCATCCATCATCAGGTGTCAGCCAGGACAAAACGAAGTGTCTCGGAGCACGAGCAAATGGGCTGCTCCGACTGAATAGTTTGGATGCTGTTTGACAATGAAAATACTTTTTAAAACAGAAAACAAGCAGGCAACAGTAAGCTGAATAGCGGGTGGAAAGCACTAGTAAGCGCATTCTGTGACACACACTGCTGCAAATCACAACAGGCCATTCCGCTGGTTTGTCAAGGGATCATTACATGTTAAAACAACTTGCAAACAATAAATATAATTCTGGCGACTCATTAAGAATCATTAACTTAGTCCATGTTTATCAAAGATTTTATCTGAATTCATATGACACCACTCAGGGTTTAAAAGAGCCTGGCCTCCAGAACAAATTACATCAGCTCCTCATTAGTAAATATCTTTAGAAACAAAACAGGAGTCAAAGTTTTCACAGTTTGAAAGGCACAAATAAAAAAAAATAGCCTTAAACCAACTATAAATAAAAGCTTAGTAGAATGAAACCGCTATATTCCCAGCATTTGTACCAGGCAAAACACCAGTGCAGATGGTTTGCTCAATATCACTTTTTCTGCGACAGAAGAATCAATGTTGTCCATTTGCATTAGAACAGTCAGACAAAACCTCTGTGTGTGATAGTTTGCTGTAGCTAGAGAGAATTTGCAATGAGAGCTTGAAAGTTTTCATAGCAACCCGCAGTGTCCCTGTATGCATGAGGGATTAAAAAGGAGACGCTTCTTTTGCTCGCTGCCTAAAACCAGTCACACTGGGCACAATCTCAATGCCACACACCTTGAGCTTCGTCCAGGCTGAGCCTCAAACTTCCTGATCTCTCCTCGGCTGTTTTACTTATTCATTTTCTTGCCCCTGCCTAAACACTCTGCCTTCTCTTCTCCCTCTCATCCAGCTCCCCACAAGAAGCCTTTAATTCAGGTCATTCAAATTCTTGCAATGGACACAGGTAATTCTTGGGGTTGAGCTGCATCAATTTGATTCTAAACTCTCTGTCTCTACTGTTTTTTAGAAGTCATCTAAATGAAGGGTATTTCTTACACTCTAAAGATTTATGCAGGTCAGTGACTCCATACACATACATCATTTTTAACATGCAAACACTACAGCTGATTAACAAAAAAAAAATAATTTGATGCTTTTGCATAATACAAAACTCAAGAAGTTAAACAGAAAACCCACAGCACAATAAATTGTTTCCAATGTGAATCAGAGCCTGAAAGCACGTATCTCAATACATTTTAAGAAAACAAATGCCTTCCCAATGAAGTCAATAGGTTGCAAATCCAATTAATAGATCTCTTGTAGGACTGCAGTTTTTATTACTGCCTAAGATACTCAGAAAGCTATACAGATTAAAAATGTAAGCAGTTTTCTAAAACTCATTCTGGCTGATTCCTGCAAGGGTATATGATAATGCACAGGTAGACACATACCATAGATACCACAATGCCCTGCCACAATTCCTCAAGAGTCCAGAGAAAGCAGATTTCATTAGGAAATAAGAGTACTTCAGCTGACTGCAGTGCTCATTACCATGCAAAGCTTTTCCTGAAGAAATGGAAAAACTCCATCGTGTGCCCAATTCTCAAACTAGCTTAACTCAAGAACTATAACATGTAGTAATGATACACACAGTAAATAGTTAATGTCAGTTATGCTTAGCTAAGAAGGAAGACCTTCACAGCTGCATAAAATAGGCAAAATGAAAGGAAAACTTTTGAAAAATTCCTATAAAGAGCATAAAATCTGTAAGTCTGTACTGGAGATCAGGAAACTTACTTTACAATATACCGTAAAAGGAAAATGATTAAACTTTAGACAACATGATATCCCGGGAAAAAGATTGGGGAAAAAACAACTTGCCTAGCTTCAGAAGCACAGAAAGTAGCAAAAAACATTACAACTCCACACTTGAGCAAATTTATTTCACCATTACATTTTATCCTTTAATACTACCAGCTGCTGCACCCCTCCAGGGACCGGGACTGGGATGGAAGGGATGACAGAGTGACAAGAAGCACGTGAAGCACTATGGCCGAGAGGAGAGAGCAAGAGCCCGATTCACTGACAGCTGAGCTCATTAAAGGAAAATAAAAATGAAGAGAAATATACAGGAAAAGGAAAATGCATCTGGTCATCTTAACAGTGTTTGAAATTGTGTAACTAAACTTGACTCTAACACGTGTATTAGTTATCTAGACAAAGCAGATTTGCAGCCAGTAGATCCGAAACTTCACGTTAGGAAGTGCTCAAATCACAAAAAATAAGTGACCATCCAAATTTCAGCCAGAATATAAATGAGATAAAACAATTTTTAATCACCTAACATGTACAGCATCTTTACTTTTCTGAAAAACAGGCATCGCTTACAAACCTTAATGCATTTCATTTGTAACATTACTTCCTGTTCCTGATAGGGAAAGGAAAATTCATGAGGCAAATATTTAGCTCCAGGCAACAGGCCAGTATAGCAACAGAAAGTTTTACACTTGTGCCAGGATTTCTTGGTTCCTTTTAAAATGAAAATCGTGACAATTATCTTGATGCTCTCTGATGAATCAGATCTGTCTATATGAAAAAAAGACTTTTTTTGTTTCCAACACGCTATTTTACAAGCTTATTCACTTTCTTAAAAAAAAGCAGCTTATGTACCAACTTAAAAGCTAATGTGCTTGCATGAAAACATTCGTAACCAGTCAAGTCACAGAGATTTTCAGTCAGTAAACCTGAAATGCCAATTGAAAGAGATACAGAATTTCACCAAGGAGATGAATTTAGAGACACTTTTCAAAAAAAATACAGTTATTGTCCACTTTGTTCAACATTTTCCAATCCACATTATACATCTGACTAGCTTGTAGTGCCAATCCTTTATAATGTCAGTGTTTCAAAAATCATCTCACCACAAATTAAAGTTTCAAGTGAACTTGAAAAAAAAAAAACAAACCAAAGTACTTCACATGCCACGACCATGCTGCTTACCACCACAATTCTACATTTCATGACTATTTTGCTGATTCTTTGTCTCATACGTCCTTGATTTGTTCTGGGGACTGTCTTCTCAACACTATTCTTGTGTTTTCCCACCAAATACAGAAAGTGCCAGTTGTAAGTTAATTTGCACTTAGGAATATGAACTCCACTCATTTTTAATCTTGTGCTTTAATCCTATTCTCACAAAGAGTAGCAATTTAAGGAAGGCTAAGGTCATTCCAGTTTGCAAAAAAATATTAGCTTATCGCCAGAAGGCATTTTGAAGCTAAGTTATCCTGGGGTTTTTTTTCTCCAATTTATTAAGATTCAGGAATATAATCTGTTTCTAATGTGCATTTGCTCCCTTGCTTTTGTGGCTTTTCCCTCAGAAATCTCTTCCTGGCTTTCATGAATACGCTTCTTGACCAGCAGCTGATTGCTCCCACAGGTAAAGCTAAATCCAGAAGTACTGCAAGTACAAAAGTTCACAGCAGAAAACGGCATCTGCATTCAGGCAAAAACTTACCCTTTTCTGCATTTCTGCCTCTCCATCCTTCTCTCCTCCCTGGCAGAGCTGCAAGTGCTCTTTCTGCTCCCAACAGAGCGAACACACAAGCACATTTGCAACCAGCAAACTCTTGTTCAACGCAAAGTCATACACGGGGTTCAAATCCCATCATGCGCAAAAGCCAGTTCCTTTAGCAGTCGAATTTCGCTGCTGTGGATAACCAAAATTCATGATTGTCAGGCTGCAAGCAGAAAGTTAAGTAAATAAATAAATACATAAACAGATAGCAATCTGACAGTAACCGAGGAAATCCTTGCTGTCACACAAGCAGCTTTCCACCTGCCTCGCTGCCGTAGACACAACAGATCTCCACCACTCTCTGCTTACACAGTTATTATACAGAAACATTATTTTCAGTATGGGAGGAAAGACTCTGAAACCAGATGTTCTGCACCTCTTAAACCAGCGCTTGTAATTCTTTACAAGTTTGTCCCCCAAGAGAGAGCACAGCGCCCTTAAGAAGCATTTCAAGTCCATTTCAAAAGGAATCACACATTATGCAAAGCTCCTTTTCACAACAGACAAGAAGACTACAGATCCACGGTAGAAAGTCAGCAGACCTAAAAATAAAATATACAACCAGGACTCCTGGCAGTGGATTCTGCTTCCTTCAGCCATTCACTTTCTACATTATCCAAACCTGAATCTCCTGCCCTTAATAACACTGTGGTCAGACGTGCTCCTCTGTATCATACAGACACTGTTCACATGATTGCGTACTTGAAGACGTTATGACAGTACCTAATTTTAATTGTTAGATCTTTATCCAGGAGTTCGCTTTCTTTTTTTAATATATCTGATCTTAGTTCAGTGGTTGCAAAAATATCCAGTAACCAGTTTCCTTTTTGCTGGAATAGTTTCCATTGATTATAGTTAATGAAACTGAATGCTAAAAATTAAAAATTACTCTTTCTGGATTTCCTTGAGAACTGATCTCAAATCAGTTTTGCCCAACCAGAGCTTTTGACCTGAGAGAAGGAGTAGTGTTCTTTTAAGCATGCCCATCAAAATCCCATGGCAAAAACAGTGTTCTCCCTCCAAATATGCTTCATCTGGAGCTATACAGGGTTGATGCCCAAAACCAAACTACTGGGAACTGTTCACAGGGAAGAACATAAAAGAAAAAAGCCCAGAATACAGTGTATGATTACTCCTGCAGCATTATATTACTTGTGGGTGAATTCTATTTCTGCTAGCTTTTAAGCAGACTTATATTATACAGTTAAGTATAATTTCTATATTTGACCTCCCCTGAGATTGCCTATTATGATTTTACGGAGTCAGTGCATTTCATACAGCAGCTGAAAATGGAGAAAACACCCTCGAGCAAAGACAACCTGGACAATACTTCCACAGACACTGTACTGGAGAGGGGCACAGACTTCATTATTTTGTGGAAGAGACATATTTCATATTTCAGTATGAATATCAAAAACTTGAAGAAAAAAAAAAAGCATGGCTATTCCTTTCAAAGCATACAGCAACCATGACTGGGAAAGGGCAATGAGCAAGATTGAGCATGCTTAAATAATCGTATTTCAATCTTTTAAAGTTAAACAGTCCTTCAGAAGAGTCAGGAACCAAATGTTTCATGATGAATGGATTATACTTCGGTTTTACTTTCTTCTGCAAGATCTATCCAACCTCAGGCACAACAAGGAACTGAGAGGACAGCAGAGAAACCCTGGTAGCAAGAGAGACATACCCATGTATAGCAGAACATTTGCGTTTTCTCAAATACCACATTCCAAGCCTAAACCAGAAATCTCTGCAGTATTCTCTATAAGCATCAGGTTTTGTACAGAGGAGCACAGGCCCTAACTCCCATACTTACTGCAGCTGATGCACCAACAGAACCTTAACCAGGCTCTGCACTTTGGTTTGTGCCTCTCCACCTCATGACAGTTTATCCACTTGTTTGTTTAAAAACAAACAAGAATACTCTTCCTTCTCTCACTCTTGCTACTTAAACCTGATCCCTTCTTTTATCATCTCCTCTCCAGTAACCTTCCGGCACTCCCCACTCAGCGCTGGCCTGGCCTCTCCTTCATCGACCATTATCTCTTCTTGCCATTCGACGCCTCCTTCCCTTCAGACTTCCCGCCGCTCCACAGGACCCCCCCAGCCCACACTGCCACCAAGAGTCCCTGCCTCCGTGGTTTAAGGTCACAGAGGAGCTGCCTGCATGTGCTTAAGACATGGGCGCTTCTGCTTTACTATTTCTTCTGCAGCACTGTAATTAGAACTCTGATTTGGGGCATGATGAGGTAACACAGCAGCAAGAGAAGCAGCTGAAGCCCCAAGTTTGGCTGAATTCAGCACTCGTGACAAAAAGCCAGGGCCCCTGTCTTCCCGCGCTTGTCACGATTTAACTCCTGCTCCCAGGCAGGCGAAGGGAAGCACGGGCAGGAAGCTGACCCAGCAGAGGATGTACCAGCCTCCCTCCTCCTCCTCCCAGCTTTGTCTTCAGCTGGAGCAGAGAAATGCAAGTCACAGCACTGGCTCAGGAGGGATTATTAATGGTAACGAGGAACAGGAACTGGAGAGAGGCCTTGATTTTGACAGGAAGAACTGAAGAAATGTGCTCTCCACTGGATTGTTCAGTGCTTCCTATTAGCTCACTTGAAGTAGACCTCCTAATAAATACAGGGACATGGGAAGAGTTTATCCCTAGTTTTGTTGGTGATTAATGGCAGAGCTAGAATTAGGAGTCCAAGCCTTGTGAGTCTACTCGAGTGATCAACCAATTGGACAACACTGTATACACAGGCTTAAAATGGCTTTCTGATGGCATGCTTCTTTGCCATTATTTTTACTTCTGTTGTCTTCAGAAAAAGCTACAGAGAAGGTTAGAAGTGCAACAGCAGAAGGCAAGGTTAAAATAAAAGCCTGAGTCCCAAAATCAGAGCTCTCTGCATTTTTAGTTCTGCACTTGCATCCATAAGACTCTACTTACATGCTAAAAGACAAAATATTACTATCACTGTGAAACCTCTAACAGCCTTCCTTCCGATGGCAGTGCTCACAGGCAACCCACAAATGCATTTCATAAAAGCCAAGGGGCATCAGCAATTCGATCGACAAGTAAGTACTAGAGCACTGCTTCACATCCAATACAGATCACTAATGGTCAAAGCCACTATAGTCCTAGTGAGCCAGTCACCTCAGCTTCTGAGGGGGCAATATTCGATCAGTTCGCTCGCTGGTATTGTGACTATAATTACACACTGGATAGGCTTGCTAAACAGATGCAAAAAAATTTACAGTCCTTTGATGAACCCGGTACAAAAAAAAAAAAAGAAGTCCACACCACGCTAAAATCCAAGAAATCCTGAGCCAAACTTCATTACCGAGAAACTATGAGCTGAGCACTTGGGATCAATGTTAGGAATGACCAAGTGATAAGGACACTTTAAAGAACCACCATTAATTTTAAACATTTTTTTTTTACTAAACAGTTTTCTATTAGTGATAGTGAAAACAAAGTAAAAAACTGTACAGTGTTTGAATTGTGGTTTGAAGCTGATTTTGAAAAAGGCTGTCTTCTTTCGGGGACACAAAGTTCCAAAGCGATCACAACCCAAAACACCCCAGACATCCAGCCTGTGGAGTGGCACGAGCTTCACAGTCTTAAGATAGTTTCCCAAGCTCTTTAAGACTAGCCTGAGAAATGAATACATGCATAGAGGTGGAGTTAGTTAAAAAAAAAAGAAGAAGCATAAAACAACACAAAAAAAACCCAAAACAATATCTCTGTGAGAAGTAATTAAGCAATAATTGTACACTGGCCAGTAAATAGCTACCCACCAGTGTGTCTACTCCTACCAGCATGCCTACTAGTTACCATACACAGTCTTCGTAGCTAAACTGTATATATTGCCATGTTTACAAACACATTAAAAGGAAAGTGTACTGAGCAATAACAATCTCCCCACCACAAAGGGAATTTCAAAATCAGGTCCCATATGCACCTTATGTAGAAGAGAGCTAATATTAAGGGACACGCTTGGTAGAAACCCTAATGTGTCCTGAACTGGAGAGCTTTTTGGGAAGCATCAATACTAAAGGCAAATGTACACAACAAATTAAACCAGGGTAGAGATCTGCAAGGGGGACAAAATCAAGGTGGAAGAGGAAACTTGGTCATAATGCAAAAGGAGATGAGACACTAATGAATGTAGGAAGAGCAAGGCCGGGCTAGGCACAGCAGAGCAGGAGTCCTCCCACCCCGGCTCCCGGGGAAGTGGGATTATAGGGTAGCCTAAAAGCCGTGGGTTTCCAGCAAAACAGAACAGATAAAAAAAAAAAAAAAATTACAAGTGAAGACTTGCTTGTTTGGGCATTAGCACTAATTTCTGGTTGAATTAAATCCATGAGTTGTGAATATCCATCTAAAAAGCTTTTTCAATTCCAGTGAAAGCAGCTGTGAACAGGAAAGGGTAATATCCTGTCTTCTACTTATTTAGTATCTGAGAGGCATCTGCTGTGCTCTGAACTCCAAAGCAGCCGCCTTCTGCCTCTGCAAAGTAAGTCACAGACTGTTGTACCAGGCTGAGAAGTTCGGTGACTCAGGTTTTCAAGACATTAGGCATTTTTAATTAGCAAGTTGCAACGCAGACTAACGTTGAGCAAAACTGGTTTAATTTGCATTTAATTACGGCAGTAGATCAAGCCACACAGGTCTGGCATCAATTTCAAGAGGGGAACCTAATGAATACACAAGGTGTGTGAGAGAAACAGGAATTTCAGCTAAGTGAAAATTCCAGTGCCTACAGACAAAGGCAAGAGATGGCGAGAGAGAAGGGAGTTACACTCTGGAGAAATACAGGAAGCAAAATTTTCCATTTTGATACACCAGAAATACTTGGTGATCTAGGTAAAGGAATGAGATTTATAAATGATGTGGAACTGTGAACCTAGAACTACATATGCAAAACTTATTATTATTATTATTATTATTATTATTAACATGAAAAAATATCACTGGACTAAAGCTGAAAAAAAAAATATCCCAGAGTCCAGACTAAAACTCACATTAATCTACACCAGCCAAGATCCCTAACTCCCAGGCTACAAAACCTAGGAGTCTT